>NW_024470584.1:861641-1004141 GCF_017639515.1 Carcharodon carcharias
TCCAACATAGTCACTGTGTAACCGCACCCAGGGTCTACCTGGACACTCCCATGGGTGTAATGGAGCTGTCACTGGTAATGTTTGCAGTTGCTGACATTGCACACAGTGCTTTACTAAACTCTCTATTTCTCCATCCATTCCTGGCCACCATAGATAGCTGTGCGCAATGGTCTTCGTTCAGGAAATTCCTGGATGGGTTCTGTGTCGCTCAACTTAAAGTGGCTCCCTTCCCTTTGGAGGAACTATCACTCGTGCTCCCCACAATAAGATACCACCCTGGCTGGTTATCTCATGTCTTCAGTTGAAGTACGGTTTCATTTCATCAGATACCGGCTCCTGTGACCAACCCTGTAGCACTTGTTCTCGGACCTGAGAGGACTAGAATATAAAAGCAGGGATGTGCTGCTGAGGCTTTATAAGGCTCTGGTCAGACCACATTTAGAATATCGTGAGCAATTGTGGGTCCCGTAACTCAGGAAGGATGTGCTGGCCCTGGAGAGGGTCCAGAGGAACGATCCCAGGAATGAAAGGCTTAACATACGAGGAACGTTTGAGGACCCTGGGTCTATACTCGATGGAGTTTAGAAGGATGAGGGGGGATCTGATTGAAACTTACAGAATACTGAAAGGCCTGGATAGAGTGGATGTAGGGAAGATGTTTCCATTAGGAGGAGAGACTAGGACCCGAGGGCACAGCCTCAGAGTAAAGGGAAGACCTTTTAGAACAGAGATGAGGAGAAACTTCTTCAGCCAGAGAGTGGTGAATCTATGGAATTCATTGCCACAGAAGGGTGTGGAGGCCAGGTCATTGAGTGTATTTAAGACCGAGATAGATAGGTTCTTGACTGGTAAGGGGGATCAAAGGTTACGGGGAGAAGGCGGGAGAATGGGGCTGAGAAACTTATCAGCCGTGATTGAATGGCGGAGCAGACTCGATGGGCCGAATGGCCTAATTTCTGCTACTATGTCTTATGGTCTGTGTCAATCACATACTGGCGAGGAATCTAAGAAATTTAACAGTAAAACAAGTTCCTGTGGAGCTGGGACATGCTCATCATTTCCTTGTCAAGGCAAACGACGAAGGGCATCGGCGTTTGCGATTGGATGGTCAGGCCCATGTACGAAAGCGTGTTCGCTACTGCCAGGATTAAAACCCATCGTTGTATTCTTGTTGAGGATACGGGTGTAGCCTTGCCCTCGCTAAGCAATCCCTGCAATGGCTTGTGGTCCGAAGCGATTGTAAAATGGTGGCCGTCTATGTACTGGTGACATTTCTTGACACCAGTGATGATGGTCAGGCTTCTTTTCCATTCTGCGAGTGTCCCTTTTCCGCTGCTGCGAGCGTTCTTGATACGTAACCTATTGGGCCACTCCGCGCCATCGTCCATCCGTTGGGAGTGCGCTGCTCCCACTCAGCAGGGGGATGGGTCACATGTCAGCAGCAATCCTTCCGTCGACCATAACGCACTAATAGATTGGACAAGAGCAACAATAGTTTCACCTTTATGAAAGCTTCTATCTGGGGCACCTCCCAAGACCGACGTTGGTTCTTTTTGAGTAGAGAATGCAAGGGGTGACCCAGCACTGTAGACAAATTGGGTAAGGACCACCCATAACAGTTGATCATTTCTCGGAACGATTTGAGCTCTGAGACATTCTTTGGCGCAGATTCCTCTCTTATGGATCTCACTTTCCCCACAGCCGGGTGGAGGCCCTGTGAACCTACCCGGTGACCCAAATGGATTCCCTCCCTCGCCTTGGGACATGCACTTTTCTCTTCTCAAACGCACCCCAGGTGCAAGAAACGTTTAAGACTTCTTCGAAGTTTGCCAAACGCTCTTTCTCAGTGAATCCTGTCACCAATACATGGTCTGAGTAGACCACAACCTGGGGCAGTCCCCGCAGTAGGCTTTCCATTGTTGTACGCACGGTAGTGCAAGCAGAGGAGACACTGAAAGGCGGTCGTGTACATTGGTACAACCCTTTTGTGGATATGATTTGTGACAAGTGCCTGGGAGGCATTATCCAACTCTAGTTGTTGATAAGCATGACTCATGTCAAGCTTAGTGTGCATTGTCCCTCCTGCCAACTTGGCATAGAGGTCTTCGGTTTTTGCAATGGTGTGCTTGTCCAGCTCAGCCACTTTATTAACCAGTCAGTTTGTAGTCTCCACAAATTCCGACGCTTTGGTTGGGTTTAAAGACAGGGACTATGGGTGCTGCCCATTCTGAGAACTGGACAGGTTGCATAACGCCCAGTTTCTCTGGCCTGTTCGGTTCGGTGTCGACCTCCTCTTGCAGGGCTTATGTCATCCGTCTCGCCTTCACGGAGAGAGGGGTTGCCTCCAAATCCACACGAATCTTGGCCTTCCAGGCCCTGAATTTTCCCCCAGTTTGTCCTTGAAGATGGTGTCCTACTTTCTAAGTAGCTTTGGAGGACCACCGGCTCTCAACTGGGGAATTTCAGCCCATTTTAACTTCATGTCCTTTAACCAATTTCACCCCAGGAAGCTTGGCTATTCACCTGCTACCGCCATCACGGGTAGCTGTGCCAATTTCCTTCCATAATGGACAGTCACTCAGCTTACGCCTTTCACCTGAACGTCTTCGCCTGTATGGGTTTACAGTTTGGGTGGCTGTTTCCTCTAAACTTACTTGATGCTCGCCATTATTCAAATATCTGAAGGCCTGTTCCCCAATTACTGCTAGTGAAAGCTCCCATGCCCACTTCCATTTTAACAAGGCTGCCATTTACTTTCACAATGACAAATCTTAGTTCTGTCTTTCCAACTTTCAGATCAAACAACGAGTAAATGTCTGGATTTTGTCATGTCAGGCTCTTCTGCGTTGTAGATTTTGTTGGCCTTCTCCTTTTGCTTACAGGGCCGCTGGAATCTTTCCTTGCACTGCCCCATCATGGGTCCCATTGTATGTCCATTTCTGTGACGATGGTCGCATCCAATGTTTTTAAACAGCCAATCGCTAAAAGACTGATTGTTTCCACCTCCGTCAAAATGATTCTGTTTCGCTGCTAAGTTGTTTTTGTTTATTCTTTAGCTAGCGGGGGTGGGGGGGTTGGTGGGGGCTGTCTCCTGCCTCTCGGTGGAGTCTCACTATTTCGCACCTCTTTCAGCTGAGGTTGCACGCCCGATGTGGAGGACGGGGCCAATTTGAGCACCCTGCATTGCTTTTGAGTCTCTCCCTGCGCGTTCCACAACCAGCGCTGTCTCTAGCACCTTCTTCAAATCCAGATTCGCTTCGGACAGTAATCTTTTCTGAGTGGCGTCCTCTTCCACACCACACACTAAACGATCTCTGAGCATGTCATTCAGAGTCGTACCGAACTGTGGTGATCTGACATGTAATGTACCTTTAAGACAAGTATTGCAATGTAAGGTCACATGATTGTGCGCCTAACTACAGGAAGGATATCAGTAAGATTGAGAGAGAGCGCAGAGAAGATTTTCTAGGATGTTGCCGGGTCTTCAGGAGTTGAGTTACGGGGAAGGATTAAACAGGTTAGGACTTTATTCCTTGGAGCGTAGAAGGATGAGGGGAGCTATGATAGAAGTTTACAAAGTTATGAGGGGTATAGACAGAGTAAATGCGAGTAGGCACTTAGATTAGGACAGATAAACACGAGAGGACATGGCTTTAGGGTGAAAGGGGAAAGGTTCAGGGGGAACATTAGGGGGAACTTCTTCACTCAGAGAGAGTGGTGGGAGTGTGGAACGAGCTGCCATCTGATGTGGTAAATGCGGGCTCACTCTTAAGTTTTAAGAATAAATTGGATAGATACATGGTTGGGAGAGGTCTGGAGGGTTATGGACTGGGTGCAGGTCAATGGGACTAGCGGAATGATATTTCGGCACAGACTAGAGGGGCCGAATGGCCTGTTTTCCTGTGCTGTAGTGTTCTATGGTTCTATATCCAATAGCAGAGGAGCGCAGGCTACCTCGATGTGAGAGAGTCTCGAGTTAGCCGCCGATGAGTGAAGACAGGGTTATGAGTTGAGCACACCAGTGTAACTGCTGAGTGTAGTTTGTAAATAAACAGCACGGGTTTATCCAAGCAACGCGCTCGAGCGACTCTCACCATGTTAAACGCTTGGCGTCCCTCTTCCCGACGAATGACATTGCCGGGAAGGAGAGGAAGCATGTGATCCTTCTGTCCAGTGTTGGGGGGGGGGGAGGTGTGTGGGGGGATGTAGGGGGGGGGCGGAGGGGGGGGGTGGTGGGGGGGAGTGTGGGGGTGGGGTGGGGGGGTGGGGGGGGGTGTAGGGGGGGTGGGGGGGGTGGGGTGGAAGGGGTCTAGGGGGGGTGGGGGTGGTGTTGGTGGGGTAGGGGGGATGTGAGGGGGGATAGGGGGGGTGTAGAGGGGGGTTGGTGGGGGTGGGGTGTGTTGGGGGGTGGGGGGTGTGTGGGGGGTAGGGGGGTGTAGAGGGGGGGTGTGGGGGCGGTGGGAGGGTGTAGAGTGGGGGTGGGGGGTGTGGGGGTGGTGGTGTGGGGGGGGTGTTGGGGGGATGGGGGGGTGTGAGGGGGGATAGGGGGGTTGTAGAGGAGGGGTGGTGGGGGTGGGGGGTGTTGGGGTTGTTGGGGGTGTTGGGGGTGGTGGGGGGTGTGGGAGGGAGGGTGGTGGGGGGGTGTAGAGGGGGGGTGGGGGGTGTGGGGGTGGGGTGTGGGGGTGGTGGTGTGGGGTTGGTCGTGTGGGGGGGTGGTTTTGGGGGGTGGGGGGGTGTGAGGGGGGTAGGGGGGGTGTAGAGGGGGGGTGGTGGGGGTGTGGGAGGGGGGGTGGTGGGGGGGTGTAGAGTGGGGGTGGGGGGTGTGGGGGTGGTGGTGTGGGAGGGGTGTTGGGGGGGTGGGGGGGGTGTTGGGGGTGGTGGGGGGGTGGTGGGTGTGGTGGGGGGGTGTTGGGGGTGGTGGGGGGGTGTAGAGGGGGGTGGGGGTTGGTGTGGGGGGGTTGGTGTGGGGTGTTGGGGGTTGGTGTGGGGGGGTGTGGGAGGGGTGTTGGGGGGGTGGGGGGGTGTGGGAGGGAGGGTGGTGTGGGGGGTGGGTGTAGAGGGGGGTGGGGGTTGGTGTGGGGGGGTTGGTGTGGGGTGTTGGGGGGATTGGGGGGGTGTGGGGGTGGTGGTGTGGGAGGGGTGTTGGGGGTGGTGGGGGGGTGTGGGAGGGGGGGTGGTGGGGGGGGTGTAGAGTGGGGGTGGGGGTTGGTGTGGGGGGGTTGGTGTGGGGTGTTGGGGGGATTGGGGGGGTGTGGGGGTGGTGGTGTGGGAGGGGTGTTGGAGGGGGGTGGGGGGTGTTGGGGGTGGTGGGGGGGTGTAGAGTGGGGGTGGGGGTTGGTGTGGGGGGGTTGGTGTGGGGTGTTGGGGGTGGTGGGGGGGTGTGGGGGTGGTGGGGGGGTGTGGGGGTGGTGGTGTGGGGGGGGTGTTGGGGGTGGTGGGGGGGTGTGGGGGTGGTGGGGGGGTGTGGGGGTGGTGGTGTGGGGGGGGGTGTTGGGGGTGGTGGGGGGGTGTGGGGGTGGTGGGGGGGTGTGAGGGGGGGTGGGGGGGTGTAGAGGGGGGGTGGGGGTTGGTGTGGGGGGGTTGGTGTGGGGGGGTTGGTGTGGGGTGTTGGGGGGGTTGGGGGTGTGGGTGTGTTGGGTGTGTGGGAGGGGTGTTGGGGGTGGTGGGGGGGTGGTGGGGGTGGTGGGGGGGTGTAGAGTGGGGGTGGGGGTTGGTGTGGGGGGGTTGGTGTGGGGTGTTGGGGGGGTTGGGGGGGTGTGGGGGGTGGTGGTGTGGGAGGGGTGTTGGGGGGTTGGTGGGGGGGTGTAGAGTGGGGGTGGGGGGTGTGGGGGGTGGTGGTGTGGGAGGGGTGTTGGGGGGGTGGGGGGGTGTTGGGGGGTGGTGGGGGGGTGTAGAGTGGGGGTGTGGGTTGGTGTGGGGGGGTGTAGAGTGGGGGTGTTGGGGGTGTTGGGGGTGTGGGAGGGAGGGTGGTGAGGGGGTGTAGAGTGGGGGTGGGGGGTGTGGGGGTGGTGGTGTGGGAGGGGTGTTGGAGGGGGGTGGGGGGGTGTTGGGGTGGTGGGGGGGTGTTGGGGGTGGTGGGGGGTTGTAGAGTGGGGGTGGGGGGTGTGGAGGTGGTGGTGTGGCGTGTTGGGGGGGGGTGGTGGGGGTGGTGGGGGGGTGTAGAGTGGGGGTGGGGGTTGATGTGGGGGGTTGGTGTGGGGTGTTGGGGGGGTTGGAGGGGGGTGGGGGGTGTTGGGGGTGGTGGGGGGGTGGTGGGGGTGGTGGGGGGGTGTGGGAGGGAGGTGGTGGGGGGGTGTGGGGGTGGTGGTGTGGGAGGGGTGTTGGAGGGGGGTGGGGGGTGTGGGGGTGGTGGTGTGGGAGGGGTGTTGGGGGTGGTGGGGGGGTGTGGAGGGAGGGTGGTGGGGGAGTGTAGAGTGGGGGTGGGGGTTGGTGTGGGGGTGGTGGGGGGGGAGGGGTGTAGAGTGGGGGTGGGGGGTGTTGGGGGTGGTGGGGGGGTGTAGAGTGGGGGTGGGGGTTGGTGTGGGGGGGTTGGTGTGGGGTGTTGGGGGGGTTGGGGGTGTGGGTGTGTTGGGTGTGTGGGAGGGGTGTAGAGGGGGGTGGGGGGTGTTGGGGGTGGTGGGGGGGTGTAGAGTGGGGGTGTTGGGGGTGGTGGGGGTGGGAGGGAGGGTGGTGGGGGGGTGTAGAGTGGGGGTGTTGGGGGGTGGTGGGGGGTGTGGGAGGGAGGGTGGTGGGGGGGTGTAGAGTGGGGGTGTTGGGGGTGGTGGGGGGGTGTGGGAGGGAGGGTGGTGGGGGGGTGTAGAGGGGGGTTGGGGGTTGGTGTGGGGGGGGTGGTGTGGGGTGTTGGGGGGGTTGGGGGGGTGTGGGGGTGGTGTGGTGGGGGGGTGTGTAGAGGGGGGTGGGGGGTGTTGGGGGTGGTGGGGGAGTGTGAGGGGGGTGGGGGTTGGTGTGGGGGGGTTGGTGTGGGGTGTTGGGGGTTGGTGTGGGGGGGTTGGTGTGGGGTGTTTGGGGGTGGTGGGGGGTGTGGGAGGGAGGGTAGGGGGGTGTAGAGTGGGGGTGGGGGTTGGTGTGGGGGGGTTGGTGTGAGAGGGGTGTTGGGGGGGGTGGTGGGGGTGTGGGGGGTGGTGTGTGTGGGGGGGTGTAGAGTGGGGGTGGGGGGTGTGGTGGGGGGTGTGGGAGGGAGGGTGGTGGGGGGTGTGAGGGGGGGGTAGGGGGGGTGTAGAGGGGTGTTGGGAGGGGTGTGGGGGGTGTTGGGGGTGGTGGGGGGGGTGTGGGAGGGGTGTTGGGGGGGGGTGGGGGGTGTTGGGGGGGGTTGGGGGGGTGTGGAGGTGGTGGTGTGGGGGGTGGGTGTAGAGGGGGGGTGGGGGTTGGTGTGGGGGGGTTGGTGTGGGGTGTTGGGGGGGGTTGGGGGGGTGTGGAGGTGGTGGTGTGGGAGGGGTGTTGGGGGTGGTGGGGGGTGTTGGGGGTGGTGGGGGGGTGTTGGGGGTGGTGGGGGGGTGTAGAGTGGGGGTGGGGGGTGTGGGGGTGGTGGTGTGGGAGGGGTGTTGGGGGTGGTGGGGGGTGTTGGGGGTGGTGGGGGGGTGTAGAGGGGGGTGGGGGTTGGTGTGGGGGGGTTGGTGTGGGGTGTTGGGGGTGGTGGGGGGGTGTGGGAGGGAGGGTGGTGGGGGGGTGTAGAGTGGGGGTGGGGGGGTTGTAGAGGGGTGTTGGGGGGGGTGGTGGGGGGGTGTAGAGTGGGGGTGGGGGGGTGTGGGGGTGGTGTGGGGGGGTGTAGAGGGGGGGGTGGGGATGTTGGGGTGGTGGGGGGGTGTGGGAGGGAGGGTGGTGGGGGGGTGTGAGGGGGGTAGGGGGGGTGTAGAGGGGGGGTGGTGGGGGTGGGGGGTGTTGGGGGTGGTGGGGGGGTGTGGGAGGGAGGGTGGTGGGGGGGGTGTAGAGTGGGGGTGGGGGGGTGTAGAGGGGTGTTGGGGGGGGGTGGTGGGGGGGTGTAGAGTGGGGGTGGGGGTTGGTGTGGGGGGGTTGGTGTGGGGTGTTGGGGGGGTTGGGGGGGTGGTGGGGGGGTGTGGGAGGGAGGGTGGTGGGGGGGTGTAGAGTGGGGGTGGGGGTTGGTGTGGGGGGGTTGGTGTGGGGTGTTGGGGGGGTTGGGGGGGTGGTGGGGGGGTGTGGGAGGGAGGGTGGGGGTTGGTGTGGGGGGGTTGGTGTGGGGTGTTGGGGGGGTTGGGGGGGTGTGGGGGTGGTGGTGTGGGAGGGGTGTTGGAGGGGGGTGGGGGGTGTTGGGGGTGGTGGGGGGGTGTGGGAGGGAGGGTGGTGGGGGGGTGTGGGGGTGGTGGTGTGGGAGGGGTGTTGGAGGAGGGTGGGGGGTGTTGGGGGTGTTGGGGGGGTGGGGGGTGTGGGGGTGGTGGTGTGGGAGGGGTGTTGGGGGTGGTGGGGGGGTGTGGGAGGGAGGGTGGTGGGGGGGTGTAGAGTGGGGGTGGGGGTTGGTGTGGGGGGGTTGGTGTGGGGTGTTGGGGGGGTTGGGGGGGTGTGGGGGTGGTGGTGTGGGAGGGGTGTTGGGGGTGGTGGGGGGGTGTGGGAGGGAGGGTGGTGGGGGGGTGTAGAGTGGGGGTGGGGGTGGTGTGGAGGTGGTTGGTGTGGGGTGTTGGGGGGGTTGGGGGGGTGTGGGGGTGGTGTGTGGGGGGTGGGTGTAGAGGGGGGCAGTGGGTGTGAGGGTGGTGGGGAGGTGAGGCAAAGCTAGGTTCGCCGAAAGGGGACTGGAAACCATTCCAGCAGCGGAATCTGCAGCGCCAGACTCGGAAGCCGTTCGAGGAGCACGAAATGCTGCCTTCCTGAATGCGGGGTGTGGTGGGGGGGGGCGGGGGGGAACCTCAGCCAAGAAGAGCGGATCTTTGGTTCCGAAGCGGGGAGCAGCCAGATTAAAAGGGAAAACTTAACGGCGAAGAAACATGGCACAAGAGTGACAGAGCTGGACGCAGGCAGACCTGATATGATGCACACAGTTTAAAAAAGGTTGAACCTTTCTTTTGCCATCGAAGTGGAGACCTCACCAGACATCGTAAAAGGCAGAATCAGGCCGACGTTCGGACAATAAGGTAAACGGTGTGGAAAAGCCTGAAGCAACAGATGCTGATGTCTATTCACCCTATAATGTAGAGGGAGGAAGAACAGAACCCATCTCTGTGAGCATGAGGGTGAATGAGAAGCCTATCAGAATGGAGGTGGAAACCGGAGTAGAAAACTACAGTGGTTGGCGAGCATACTTTTAATTTTCTCCCACCCACCCACCTTAAACCAGCTTATATTTCACCCCTCTCCTATTTTTACTCAGTTCTGTCGAAGGGTCACGAGGACTCGAAACGTCAACTCTTTTCTTCTCCGCCGATGCTGCCAGACCTGCTGAGTTTTTCCCAGGTAATTCTGTTTCTGTTTTTATTGAGTTCAAATCCCACCATCTGCTATGGCCAGATTTGACCCCAGCAACAGTATCCTGGGTCTCTGGAGTACCAGAGCAGTGAGAACGACACTACACCACCGCCGTGACAGAGGTCAAAACAGAGAGGTTCCCCTTGACGGTGGTAGCAGGTGAGAGACCTAATCCCCTCGGACAAAACTGGAGGAGAGAAATTAAATTGGAATCGACTGAAACCTTCAACTGAGCACCGAGCAACTGAGGACTATCAAAGCCGCTACAAAAACATGCCCCAGTTTTCGAGGAGGAACCCGGAAAAATTGAAGGGATACAAGCAAAAATTCACGTGGATTCAGAGGCAACAAGATTCATGAAGGCCAGACCAGCACCTTGCGTGATGCAGGATGAGGGAGATGCCAAACTGGACAGATTAGAAACGCCAGGGGTGATGCAACCAGTACAATTGTACCTGCTCTCAAACCTGACTGAAGTGTTAGAACAGGTGGGGGTTTATTAATGATTAATAAAGTGGAAAAATTGGCCCAAAGCTAAAACTGAAGACTTCAATGCTAGATCGGCAGGCAGAGCACCAAGTTAGATATGAGTCATGCATGCCTACCAGCTATTTTTTTAAATTCATCCATGGGATGTGGGTGTTGCTGGCTGGGCCCTTAATCCGATCGTTCAGAAGGCATTTTAAGAGTGAACCACATCGCTGTGGGGTCTGGAGTCACACACATAGTCCAGACCAGGTGAGGAGAGCAGATTTCTTTCCCTAAAGGGGAGTTAGTGAACCTGATGGATCACCATCAGACTTCTATTAAATTCAAATTTCACCATCTCTGGCAGGATTTGAATCCAGGTCCTCAAAGCATTACCCTGCATCTCTGGAATGTTAGCCCAGTAGTTATACCACCAGGCCAACACCTCCCCTTACAATTAGGGAAGGCATCCCGGAAGTTTGTCACCATGACCACACACAAGGGATTGTACCAATACACCCGTTAAGCTTTTGGCTTATCTCCCGCTTGCACCATACTCCAAACAACCACAGAAAGTTTATTACCGGGGATTGCTCCATGTGGTGATTTATTTGGATGATGCTCTCATGATGGGAAAGGCACATCTGATGAAGTTGGAAGGAGTCCTGAAAGGTCTTTCGCAAGTTAGAACGAGGTTGAAAAGGGAAAAGTGCGCGTCCCAGGCGTAAGCGGTCACTTACCTAGGTCAAAGGTCGATTCACACGGCCTATGGTCAGGTGAAGATAAAGTGAAAGCCATTAAAGAAGCCCCAGAGTCAAAGATTACATCTGATCTGACATCCTCCTTGGGGATGATCAATTACTATGGGTGTTTCTTGCCTATTTTGTCAATAAAACTGGCACCACTGTGCTATTTCAGAGAATCACACAGTGCAGAAGAGGGCCTTCGGCCCATCGAGTCTGCACCGACACGTGAGAAACACCTGACCTACCTACCTAATCCCATTGACCAGCACTTGGCCAATAGCCTTGAATGTTATGAGGTGCCAAGTGCTCATCCAGGTACTTTTTAAAGGATGTGAGGCAACCCACCTCCACCACTCTCCCAGGCAGCGCATTCCAGACCCTCACCACACTCTGGGTAAAAAAGCTTCTCCTCACATCCCCCCTAAACCTCCTGCCCCTCACCTTGAACTTGTGTCCCCTCATGACTGACCCTTCAACTAAGGGGAGCAGCTGCTGCTCCCTATCCACTCTGTCCATGCCCCTCATAATCTTGTACACCTCAATCAGGTTGCCCCTCAGTCTTCTCTGCTCCAATGAAAACAACCCAAGTCTATCCAACATCTCTTCATAACTTAAATGTTTCATCCCAGGCAACATCCTGGTGAATCTCCTCTGCACCCCCTCCAGTGCAATCACATTCTTCCTATAATGTGGTGACCAGAACTGCACACAGTACTCCAGCTGTGGCCTCACCAAGGTTCTATACAACTCCAACAGGACCTCCCTACTTTTGTAATCTACGTCTCGATTGATAAAGGCAAGTGTCCCATATGCCTTTTTTCACCACCTCACTAAAATGTCCCTCCACCTTCAGAGATCTATGGATACACACGCCAAGGTCCCTTTGTTCCTCAGAACTTCCTAGTGTCATGTCGTTCATTGAATACTTCCTTGTCAAATTACTCCTTCCAAAGTGTATCACGTCACACTTTTCAGGGTTAAATTCCATCTGCCACTTATCTGCCCATTTGACCATCCCGTCTATATCTTCCTGTAGGTCAAGACACTCAATCTCACTTGCTCAAGAAAATCCAGAGATGGTCACGGTGAACACAAGAAGGAACTTTCACAAGTGTGAAACGGTTGCTACAATCTTCCTCACTTCGAGGGCATTTTGACCCAAGGTGAGAGTTGGAGTTAACGTGTGAGGGCATTGCCTCGTGGAGTGGGGGAAGTGCCTTCCCATGGGGTGGATGATGGATCAGAGCGGCCTGTAGGCTATGTGTCGAGAACACTCCATACTGCAGAGGGAAAAGCACCCTCAAATTGAAAAAAGAAAGCCCTGGCGAGCATTTTCAGTGTTAAGAGGTTTCGTCAATATGTTCAGGGTCCACACTCCGCTATGGTATCGGACCACAAGCCATTATAGGACTATTCGGGGAAGACAAGGCTGTAGTCCCCATAACCTTAGCTATTCAGGAATCTGGAGTGCAAAGGGACTTGGGAGTCCTAGTCCAGGATTCTCTTAAGGTTAACTTGCAGGTTGAGTCGGTAGTTAGGAAGGCAAATGCAACGTTGGCCTTTATTTCGAGAGGACTAGAATATAAAAGTAGGGATGTGCTGCTGAGGCTTTATAAGGCTCTGGTCAGACCACATTTAGAATATTGTGAGCAATTGTGGGTCCCGTATCTCAGGAAGGATGTGCTGGCCCTGGAGAGGGTCCAGAGGAGGTTCACGAGAATGATCCCAGGAATGAAAGGCTTAACATACGAGGAACGTTTGAGGACTCAGGGTCTATACTCGATGGAGTTTAGAAGGATGAGGGGAGATCTGATTGAAACTTACAGAATACTGAAAGGCCTGGATAGAGTGGACGTGGGGAAGATGTTTCCATTAGTAGGACAGACTAGGACCCGAGGGCACAGCCTCAGAGTAAAGGGAAGACCTTTTAGAACAGAGATGAGGAGAAACTTCTTTAGCCAGAGAGTGGTGAATCTATGGAATTCATTGCCACAGAAGGGTGTGGAGGCCAGGTCATTGAGTGTATTTAAGACTGAGATAGATAGGTTGTTGATTGGTAAGGGGTTCAAAGGTTACGGGGAGAAGGTGGGAGAATGGGGCTGAGAAACCTATCAGCCATGATTGAATGGCGGAGCAGACCCGATGGGCCGAGTGGCCTAATTTCTGCTCCTATGTCTTATGGTCTTATACGAGTACAAAGATGGGCGTTGATCTCGACAACGTATGTGTGCACTTTTATCCATAGACCCGGAAGTCAGACGCAGTGGGGCTCAGTCCTTTACCCTTTGCAGGTACAAGATGAGGACGTTCCAATTCCTCAGGAATAGGTTTTACTATTGAACTCCCTGGACTCATCACCGACACGCAGCCAACAAACTAAAGATTGGACCAACCGAGACCCGGTCTTTCCAAAGTGAGGAATCACATTCTCTGTGGTTGGCCATAAACACACACAAGAGTCTGACGCAATGGAGCCCAGAGATAACCAGCCAGGGTGGTATCTTATCGGTGGGAGGAGGCCGAGGGACTGTTCTTCCAAAAAGATGAAACCCACTGTTATCCGTACTTGTCAGTGCACCTCCTGGAATTTCCCGGAAGAAGGCAATAGCATGCCGGGAATGGGCGGAGAAATAGAGACCCTAGTGAGGAGTTGTGTGTAGTGTCAACAAGTGCGACAGCTCAGACCCACCCCTGGGAATGGCCGGGTAGGACATGGATACGTGTACGCATCGACTATGGGGGAGCTTCTGTGGGAACAATGTTCCTACTGATCGTAGACGCTCACTCAAAATGGACGGACATATACAAAGTGAGGTCGCCTACACCTTCAGTGACAATAGACAAACTGTGACAGAGTTTCGCTATAATTGGGCTACCTGAAGTGCCGGTATCGCATTATGAAGCAGCATTCTGCTCGATTATCCACTAATGGAACTTTGACAAGGTCCCACGTGGGAGACTTATTAAGAAGGCAAATGGCACATGGGGTACAGGGTAATTGGATAAGGTGGATTCAAAATTGGCTCAGTTGTAGGAGACAGAGGGTGATGACAGAAGGATGCTTTAGTAACAAGAAGCCAGTGTCCAGTGGCGTACCACAGGGATCTGTGCTGGGGCCCCTATTATTTGTCATTTATATAAACGACATATGTGACTATGTGGGGGGTAGGATTAGTAAGTTTGCGGATTACACAAAGATTGGCCGGGTGGTTAACAGTGAGGTTGAGTGTCTTGACCTACAGGAAGATACAGACGGGATGGTCAAATGGGCAGATAAGTGGCAGATGGAATTTAACCTTGAAAAGTGTGAGGTGATACACTTTGGAAGGAGTAATTTGACAAGGAAGTATTCAATGAACGGCATGACACTAAGAAGTTCTGAGGAACAAAGGGACCTTGGCGTGTGTGTCCTTAGATCTCTGAAGGCGGAGGGGCATGTTAGTGAGGTGGTGAAAAAGGCATATGGGACACTTGCCTTTATCAATCGAGGCGTAGATTACAAATGTAGGGAGGTCATGTTGGAGTTGTATAGAACCTTGGTGAGGCCAGAGCTGGAGTACTGTGTGCAGTTCTGGTCGCCACATTATAGGAAGGATGTGATTGCACTGGAGGCGGTGCAGAGGAGATTCACCAGGATGTTGCCTGGGATGAAGCATTTAAGTTATGAAGAGAGGTTGGATAGACTTGGGTTGTTTTCGTTGGAGCAGAGAAGACTGAGGGCTGACCTGATCGAGGTGTACAAGATTATGAGGGGCAGGGACAGGGTGGATAGGGAGCAGCTGCTCCCCTGAGTTGAAGGGTCAGTCACGAGGGGGCATAAGTTCAAGGTGAGGGGCAGGAGGTTTAGGGGGGGATGTGAGGAGAAGCTTTTTTACCCAGAGGGTGGTGAGGGTCTGGAATGCGCTGCCTGGGAGGGTGGTGGAGCCGGGTTGCCTCACATCCTTTAAAAAGTACCTGGATGAGCACTTGGCGCCTCATAACTTTCAAGGCTGTGGGGCCAAGTGCTGGTCAATGGGATTCGGCAGGTAGGTCAGGTGTTTCTCACGTGTCGGTGCAGACTCGATGGGCCGAAGGGCCTCTTCTGCACTGTGTGATTCTGTGATTCACAAGAGCTGAATTTAGCCATTTCACAAAGGCATTGCTCATGTGAAAGCATCTGCGTATCACCCACACCCCACACCCCGCCTCTCTGCAAACGGACTGACCGAGAGAGAGCATTTCAGGTGTTCAAATCTGGTATGGAGGAATTATCTGGAGATTCGATAGGGACTAAGTTAGCACGGTTTCTCTTCCATTATAGAACCACCCCTCAATCGACAACAAGTCTCACCCCTGTGGAACTGTTGATGAAGCGCCATCTGATCCCAGGAATGAAACGCTTAACATATGAGGAACGTTTGAGGACTCTGGTTCTATACTCGATGGAGTTTAGAAGGATGAAGGGGGATCTGATTGAAACTTACAGAATACTGAAAGGCCTGGATAGAGCGGACGTGGGGAAGATGTTTCCATTAGTAGGAGAGACTAGGACCCGAGGGCACAGCCTCAGAGTAAAGGGAAGACCTTTTAGAACAGAGGTGAGGAGAAACTTCTTTAGCCAGAGAGTGGTGAATCTATGGAATTCATTGCCACAGAAGGGTGTGGAGGCCAGGTCACTGAGTGTATTTAAGACCGAGATAGATAGGTTGTTGATTGGTAAGGGGATCAAAGGTTATGGGGAGAAGGTGGGAGAATGGGGTTGAAAAACTTATCAGCCGTGATTGAATGGTGGAGCAGACTCGATGGGCTGACTGGACTTATTTCTGCTCCTGTGTCTCATGGTCTTATGGTCTTATCTCTGATCTAATCATGCTAAACTTGGTTGGGGAGTGGGGGGAGGTAGAGGCAAGTCAGAAAATGGGCCATGATTATCTCAATTGGGACAGAACATTTAACGCAGGGGAGAGAAAGTGTTTGTGAAAACTGTTAGAGAAGGGCCAGCACGGTGGTTCGGTGAAATCAGTGTCGTAACGGGACCCCTTTCACATCACGTGAAATTGGAAGATCGACTAATAAGGAGACATGTGGATCACATATGAAGTGGAGAAACCAAAAATACCCAGAAATGATTCCACCAGTGCTCGAGACTGAATCAACACTCCCCGTTGAAAGAACTGAACTGAATACAAGCGGACTCGGTGGGCCGACTGTACCCGAAAGAGTTGAAGAGACAGATTTACAGGTACCTGCTGCACAACCAGAGGCTCAGACGACTCCAAGAAGGGAGACTCTGAATCAAACTTCAGTGGCTGTAGAGTCGAGGCATTCTACAGGCGTAAGGAAACCCCCAGAGAGACTGACTTTGTAAATAACTTGACATTTTGAAAAATGGTAAAATGTATTTTGTCAGTAAAGGGGGAGGGTTGCAGTATCGTGAGATGTAATATTGCCTTTAAGACAAGTATCGTAATGTCAGGTCACATGGTCTTAATATTCAATAGCAGAGTAGCGTGGGCTACCTCTCTGTGAGAGAGTCTTGTGTTAGTCACTGATGGGTGAAGACAGAGTTTTGAGAGTTGTGAGCGCACACGTGTAGCTGCTGAGTTCAGTTTGTAAATAAGCAGCGTGTGTTTATTCTAACAAAGACCTCCTGATGTTCTCTGCCACTGTTGCAACTCCGTCACCCCAGAATGAGTCTGCAACCCGGGTCCTTTAGCCCCAACAAACCAAGGGCATTGGATCCAACACGAACTCACAATACTCTGTTAGCTGCTTCAAATTTGCCACGTAGCACGCAATTGTCTCACCCGGGGCTCTATTTCACGAACTAAACTTGAACTTCTGCATCGTGACTGAGGGCTTGGGTTGAAAGTGACCCTTCATGAGGTCCACCAATTCATCAAAGTTCTTTGAATCTGGGGCACTGGTCACTGTCAAACTTTGAATCAGACTGCAGGTTTTGCTCCCACAAGTAGGCAAGAGGATCGCTCGCCTCTTCTCTTCCCCCTAATCTCAACCGCTTGAAAAAAGAACTTGAGGTGTTCTATGTATTGTGACCAATCATCTGTTGCTGGTACAAAGGGATCAATTCTCAAAAACTGTGGCATTTTGAGAGGGGTTAACTTGTTCAATTCTAATAGAGCTTGCTACTTATAATCACTGGGCGAGGTACAGCCGATTTCTTTTTATCTTGATATCTTCTGCTCAATCCTGTTTTATCCTCATCGCCAGTTTGTTGTAAGGTGGCCAAGTTGTACTATTAATGACAGAGTTGATCAGCAGACTCTTCTTGGGTGGAAACTTTAAGTTTATTTACAACATACTCAGCAGTGACTACACGGGTGCTTTCAACTCCAACTCTATCTCCACACTGACTGCTGAGGTAGCCTGCGCTACTCTCCAATTGGTTACTAAAGATCATGTGACCTTCCTTAACAAGTATTGTTCTTAAAGGTACATTACACTAAATAAAACCATAATTACTACAGATGGAAAGCGAGACAGAGGAACCATGGGGAGAGATAGAGAGAGAGGGAGGCAGATAGAGAGAGGGAGAGAGGGAGAGAGACATAGACAGAGGGAGGGAGAGAGAGGGAGAAAGAAAGAGAGAGACATAGACAGAGAGAGACAAAGAGAGATGGGGGGGGGGCACCCAAGACAGAGAGGGAGAGACAGAGAAAGGGAGACAGAGAGAGAGTGAGGCTGAGAGAGAGAGAGAGAGAAAGATAGTGAGACAGAGGGAGAGAGCTGAGAGAGAGAGAATTACAGAGGCAGAAACAGAGAGACACTCTGAGAGACAGAGAGAGAGAGAGACCGATTATTTGTTCATGGGCTGCAAGTGTCACTGGCCGGGCCAGCATTTATTGCCCATCCCTAATAGCCCTTGTTCAGAGGGCATTTAAGAGTCAACCACATTGCTGTGGTTCTGTGTTCACATGTAGTCCAGACCCGGTTAGGTGTGTGAGTGTCTGTGTGTTTGTGTGTGTCTGTGTGTGTGTGAGTGTGTGTGCCTGAGTGAGTGTGTGTCTGTGTGAGTAAGAGTGTGTGTGCCTGAGTGAGTGTGTGTCTGTGTGAGTGAGAGTGTGTGTGCCTGAGTGAGTGTGAGAATGTGTGAGTGAGAGTGTGTGTGTGTCTGTGTGAGTGAGCGTGTGTGTGCATGTGAGAGTGTGTGTCTGTGCCTGTCTGTGTGTGTGTGTGTGTGTGTGTGTGTGTGTGTGTGTCTATGTGTGTGTGTCTATGTGAGTGTGTGTGTGTGTGAGTGTGTGTGAGTGTCTGTGTGTTTGTGTGTGTCTGTGTGTGAGCGTGTGTGTGCGTGTGAGAGCGTGTGTCTGTGCCTGTCTGTCTGTGTGTGTGTGTGTCTATGTGAGTGTGTGTGAGAGTGTCTGTGTGTTTGTGTGTGTCTGTGTGTGTGTGAGTGTGTGTGCCTGAGTGAGTGAGTGTATGAGAATGTGTGAGTGAGAGTGTGTGTGCCTGAGTGAGTGAGTATATGAGAATGTATGAGTGAGGGTGTGTGTGTGTCTGTGTGTATGTGTGTGCGTGTGAGAGCGTGCCTGTGCCTGTCTGTGTGTGTGTGTGTGTGTGTTTGTTTGTGTGTGTCTGTCTGTGTGAGTGTTTTTGTGTGTGTGTGTGTGTGTGTGTGTGCCTGTGTGTGAGTGAGCGTATGAGAATGTGTGAGTGAGAGTGTGTGTTAGTCTGTGAGTGAGTGTATGTGTGTGTGTGTGTGTGTGAGTGAGTGACTGTGCGTGTGTGTGTGAGTGTCTGTATGAGTGTGTGTGTTTGTGTGTGAGTGAGTGTGTGTGTGTGTGTGTCTGTGTGTGTGTGATTGAGTGTGCGTGTGTGTGTGTGGGTGTGTGCGTGTGTGTGAGTGGGTGTGAGTGTGCGTGTGGGTGTGTGAGTGTCTGTGTGAGTGTGTGTGTGAGAGAGTGATTGTGTGTGTGTGTGTGTGTCTGTGTGTGTGTGATTGAGTGTGCGTGTGTGTGTGTGGGTGCGTGTGTCTGTGTGTGTGTGTGATTGAGTGTGCGTGTGTGTGAGTGGGTGTGTGTGTTTGTGTGTGTGTGAGTGAGTGTGCGTGTGGGTGTGTGAGTGTCTGTGTGAGTGTGTGTGTGAGAGAGTGATTGTGCGTGTGTGTGTGTGTGTGTCTGTGTGTGTGTGTGTATTTAGAAAGTATGAAATATGAAAGTATGTTAATCTGTTTTGCCTTTCCGCTTGACGAGTCTGGTTTTATAATAAACTAATAAAGTTCTTGTTTCTTGAAGAAACCTGGGCGTTGAGTGGTCATTCTGGGATTCATGGGGAAAGCACAGACTTGGCCGTATCGCTGGCTGGAGAAACGATCGGAATAGAAGCTGTGTCCCGTGGAGGGGTGGGACTGGAGTCAGACAGAGCACCCCTCCCAGCTGGGTCCGAACAACACCCCATCGGAAAAGCCCAGAGTTCCCATTTAACCTCGTGGAGAGGCAAAATGAATTTAAAATATCTTCACAGGACCTGACGTCATCTTGCAGCCTTCCAGAAGCTTGACCGGCCGGCAGTTGTGGAAGAATGACTGACGTTCCCAGCTTCTGACCTGCTCTTGTAGCTACAGTATTTGTATGGCTGGTTCAGTTCAATTTCTGGTCAATGGTAACCCCCAAGGATGTTGATAGTGGGGGATTCAGTGATGGTGATGCCCATTGAACGTCAAGGAGGCGATGGTTGGATTCTCTCTTGCTGGGGATCGTCATTGCCTGACACTTGTGTGGTGTGAATGTTACTCGCCACTTGTCAGCCCAAACCTGGAGGGGTTGTGGAGGCTGAAGGAGGTTACAGAGATAGGGAGGGTTGTAGGGGCTGGAGGAAGTTACAGAGATAGGGAGGGTTGTAGAGGTTGAAGGAGGTTACAGAGATAGGGAGGGTTTTAGGGGCTGGAGGAGGTTACAGAGATAGGGAGGGTTGTAGAGGCTGAAGGAGGTTACAGGGATAGGGAGGGTTTTAGGGACTGGAGGAGGCTACAGAGATAGGGAGGGTTGTAGGGGCTGGTGGAGGTTACAGAGATAGGGAGGGTTGTAGGGGCTGGAGGAGGTTACAGAGATAGGGAGGGTTTTAGGGACTGGAGGAGGTTACAGAGATAGGGAGGGTTTTAGGGACTAGAGGAGGTCACAGGGACAGGGAGGGTTGTAGTGACTGGAGGAGGTTACAGAGATAGGGAGGTTTGTAGGGGCTGGAGGAGGTTACAGAAATAGGGAGTGTTGTAGGGTCTGGAGGAGGTTACAGAGGTAGGGAGGGCTGTAGGGGCTGGAGGAAGTTACAGAGATAGGGAGGGTTGTAGGGACTGGAGGAGGTTACAGAGATAGGGAGGGTTGTAGGGTCTGGAGGAGGTTACAGAAATAGGGAGTGTTGTAGGGTCTGGAGGATGTTACAGAGGTAGGGAGGGTTGTAGGGGGTGGAGGAGGTTACAGAGATGGGGAAGGTTTTTAGGGGCTGGAGGAGGTTACAGAGATAGGGAGGGGTGTAGGGGCTGGAGGAGGTTACAGAGATAGGGAGGGTTGTAGGGGCTGGAGGAGGTTACAGAGATAGGGAGGGGTGTAGGGGCTGGAGGAGGTTACAGAAATAGGAAGGGTTGTAGGGGCTGGAGGAGGTCACAGTGATAGGGAGAGTTGTAGGGGCTGGTGGGGGTTACAGTGGTCAGACCGGACAAGAGAGTTGTGTGTTGTAGCAAGGGTGAATGGGGAGAAAGAGAGACAGAGGGAGGGAGAGAGCGAGAGAGGGACAGAGAGAGAGAGAGAGAGAGAGAGAGAGAGGGAGAGAGAAAGAGAGAGGGAGAGACATAGAGAGAGGGAGAGTGAGAGAGGGAGGGGGAGAGAGAGAGAGGGAGGGAGGGAGGGAGAGAGAGGGAGGGAGAGAGAGAGAGAGAGTGAAAGAGAGACAGAGAGAGAGACAGAGGGAGAGGGAGAGGGAGAGAGAGAGCGACAGAGAGAGGGACAGAGAGAGGGACAGAGAGAGAGAGAGGGAGAGTGAGAGAGAGAGTGAGAGAGAGAGACAGAGAGACAGAGAGAGAGACAGAGAGAGAGGGACAGAGAGAGAGAGTCAGAGAGAGAGAGACAGAGAGAGAGGGAGGGAGAGAGAGGGAGCGAGAGGGAGGGAGAGAGGGACAGAGAGAGACAGAGAGAGAGAGAGAGAGGGACAGAGAGAGGGACAGAGAGAGTGAGGAGGAGAGTGAGAGAGAGACTGAGAGAGGGAGGGAGAGAGAGACAGAGAGAGAGGGAGGGAGAGAGAGGGAGAGAGAGACAGAGAGAGAGAGAGAGAGGGACAGAGAGAGAGGGAGAGAGAGAAAGAGAGAGAGGGACAGAGAGAGACAGAGAGAGAGAGGGAGAGAGAGCGAGAGAGAGAGAGAGAGAATTCTCACGTTTTAAAAGGCTGTCTCCATTGTGGATCTTGATGAGAGGGAGAGGGAGAGGGAGAAAAGGACGATTTTGGCAGGAGGCATGGCGAGAGGGCTGGTTATTGTTGAGGGTGTGTGTGGGGGGTTGGTTCAGTTGGGAACAGGAGCAGCTGCAGTAAAGGTTGGAGGCCACAAGATGGTGACAACTAACCAAATATCCCTGGTGTAAGAATATGTGGGACACCTCAGTGCTGACCCTCTGACAGTGCGGGGTTTGCTGTGTGAGATATCTCAGCGCTGACCCTCTGACAGTGCGGGGTTTGCTGTGTGAGATATCTCAGCGCTGACCCTCTGACAGTGCGGGATTTGCTGTGTGAGATATCTCAGCGCTGACCCTCTGACAGTGCGGGATTTGCTGTGTGAGATATCTCAGCGCTGACCCTCTGATAGTGCGGGATTTGCTGTGTGGGGTTACTCAGCGCTGACCCTCTGACAGTGCGGGGTTTGCTGTGTGAGATATCTCAGCGCTGACCCTCTGACAGTGCGGGGTTTGCTGTGTGAGATATCTCAGTGCTGACCCTCTGACAGTGCAGGGTTTGCTGTGTGAGACATCTCAGCGCTGACCCTCTGACAGTGCGGGATTTGCTGTGTGGGGTATCTCAGCGCTGACCCTCTGACAGTGCGGGGTTTGCTGTGTAGGGTATCTCAGCGCTGACCCTCTGACAGTGTGGGCTTTGCTGTGTGGGGTTACTCAGCGCTGACCCTCTGACAGTGCGGGGTTTGCTGTGTGGGGTTACTCAGCGCTGACCCTCTGACAGTGCGGGGTTTGCTGTGTAGGGTATCTCAGCGCTGACCCTCTGATAGTGCGGGGTTTGCTGTGTGAGATATCTCAGCGCTGACCCTCTGACAGTGCGGGGTTTGCTGTGTGGGGTTACTCAGCGCTGACCCTCTGACAGTGCGGGGTTTGCTGTGTAGGGTATCTCAGCGCTGACCCTCTGATAGTGCGGGATTTGCTGTGTGAGATATCTCAGCGCTGACCGTCTGACAGTGCGGGGTTTGCTGTGTGGGGTTACTCAGCGCTGACCCTCTGACAGTGCGGGGTTTGCTGTGTGGGGTTACTCAGCGCTGACCCTCTGACAGTGCGGGGTTTGCTGTGTGGGGTTACTCAGCGCTGACCCTCTGACAGTGCGGGGTTTGCTGTGTAGGGTATCTCAGCGCTGACCCTCTGACAGTGCGGGGTTTGCTGTGTAGGGTATCTCAGCGCTGACCCTCTGATAGTGCGGGATTTGCTGTGTGAGATATCTCAGCGCTGACCCTCTGACAGTGCGGGGTTTGCTGTGTGGGGTTACTCAGCGCTGACCCTCTGACAGTGAGGGGTTTGCTGACTAAACAACACTGGGCGGACTGGTGAACTGTGAGGCGGGTGCATGGAGGCCCCTGGGCGATGTAGACAGGCTGTGTGTTTGGGGTAAATGCATCTCAGATGCAGAATAACGTGGACCAATGTGAGGTTATCGGCTTCGGTTTGAAAATCTGCAAGGCGGAGTGTTATTTAAATCGTGATTATATTTGGAAATGTGAATGTACGGAGGGATCAGTCAATGAAAGGAAACAGAGAGCTGCAGCCAGCAATTAGGAAGGCGAATGGTATGTTGGCCTTCATTGCAAGAGAATTTGAGTTCCAAAGTTGTGATGTCTTCCTGCAGCTGTACAGGGCCTTGGTGAGACCACACCCGGAGTATTGCTTGCAGTTTTTGTCTCGCTAGCTAAGAAAGCCATGGAGAGAGTGCAGCGAAGGCTCTCTGGGCTGACACCTGGGGATAGCAGGGCAGTTGTATGAGGGGAGATTGTTTCGACTCGGCCCTGTATTCACCAGAGTTTAGAGGAACGAGAGGGGATCTGATTGAGACGTACAAAATTCTAACAGGGCCGGACAGACCGGACGCAGGGGGAATGTTTCCCCCCTGGTTGGGGGGAGTCCAGAACCAGGGGGTCACCATCTCAGGATACAGGGCAGGCCCAGTTAGGACTGAGATGAGGGAATATTTCTTCACTCAGAGGGTGGTCAACCTGTGGAATCCTGTAGGACAGAAGGGCTGTGGGGGCCGGGTCACAGGGTCCGTTCAAGACTGAAATGGATACGTTTTTGGATATTAGGGTATGGAGAGAGAGCGGGAATATGGAGTTGAGGTAGAGGATCAGCCATGATCGTGTTGAATAGCGGAGCAGACTCGAAGGGCAGAATGGCCTACTCCTGCTCCTAGTTTCTATGTTTCTCCTGTCCCTCTTATGCCATCAGCTACAACATCGCTCACCAGTCTGTTGTGTGGCTCTGTACCTAATGCCTTCTGGACGTCCATGTACACCACATCCACAGCGTTACCCTCATCGCCCCTCTCTGTTACCTCATTAAAGAAAAACTCCAGCAAGTTCGTTATAAAAGACGACCTTTCCTGTGAGAAATCCACGCTGGGTTTTTCCTTAATTCACTCGCATTTTCCCAAAGGACGATTCATTTTTGTCCCGACTGATCACATCTGGCAGTTTCCCCGGCCGACCAAAGTTATACTGACTGGCCTGCGGTCGCTGGGTTCATCTTCACCCCCTTTCTTTGACCAAGGGCGTAACGCTTGCTTTTCTCCAGTCCTCCGGCACCACCCCCCCGGAGTCTCAGGGAGAGTGGGAAATTATAGCCTCCGCCTCCGCGATTTCCAAACCCCCCCCCCCCACCCCCCCCACTCCCCTCGGTATCCTTGGATGCATCTCGCCCTGGTGCCTGGTGTCTTGCCCACTTCCACCCATTCCAGACCAGAGCTGTTCCAAACTGGGACAATTGGCCTGAGTCCCCTGAAGCAGAACAAACTGACTCTGCACCCCACCCCCCCCCAACACCCCCACCACCCTCCCTCCAATTCCCCAGATTGAGGTGCATAAGGGACAAAGGACGAGACACGTTGTGTTCGGTTCACTTTTGTTCTCTGTATTTTTTTCCCCTCATTCCAACACGATTCTACAGTGATTTTTCAATAGAAAATGATAAAGTTATAGAGATTTACAGATAGAAAAAAAAAGAGGTGCAATAAATCACGGCCAGGCTATTTTTTGGCAATAAATAGAGCGATGATTGATGGCTTTGCACTGAGAATTGGTGATGCGGGTGTAAAATTATTCATCATCATCATCATCATCATCATCGTCATCGTTGTCATCATCATCGTCATCGTCATCATCCTCTTCATCATCATCATCATCATCATCTTCGTCATCATCATCGTCATCGTCATCATCGTCATCATCTTCGGTATTGATCTCACCAGAGAGAACATCCTCAATCCAATCTTCCAACTCGTCAGGACTTGGCAAGTCATCCTCATCCATGTCTAACCAGACGCTGTCTGCCTGCGGGGCGGACAGAGGGAGAGGTGGATGGTCACCACAAGAAGGAACAAAGAACTCAATCCCTAATATCTCAGTCAAAATCATCTAATTCTGAATTCGGTTTCTAAATTCAGATTCTTAACCTTCAACCCTGAATTCAATTTCTAATCTCAGGTTCTTAATCTTCAATACTGAATTCAATTCCTAATCCCATATTCTAAATCTTTAATTCTGAATTCAATTCCTAATACCAGATTCTAAATCTTCAATTCAAAATTCAATTCTGAATCCCTCATTTTAAATCTTCAATCCTGAATTTAATTTCTAATCTCATATTATTCATCTTCAATTCTGAATTCAATTCCTGATCTCTGAATCTAAATCTCTAATTTTGAATTCAATTCCTAATCTCATAATCTAAATATTTAATTCTGAATTCAATTCTGAATACCAGAATTCAATTCCTGATCTCTGAATCTAAATCTCTAATTCTGAATTCAATTCCTGATCTCATAATCTAAATATTTAATTCTGAATTCAATTCTGAATACCAGATTCTAAATCTTCAATTCAACATTCAATTCTGAATCCCTCATTTTAAATCTTCAATCCTGAATTTAATTTCTAAACTCAGGTTCTTAATCTTCAATTCTGAATTCAACTCCTGATCTCTGAATCCAAATATCTAATTCTGAATTCAATTCCTAATCCCTGAACTGAAATCTCTAATTCTGAATTCAACCCCCCATCCAGAATTCCCCGTCAGTCTTGAATTCAAATTTCTGAAACCCGATTCTCGATCAATTCAGGATTCAATTCTGATCTCCGGTTCTTGATGGATCCTGAATTCAATGTCTAACCCCTGGTTCTCAATCTCCTCTCCAGAACCCATCCCATCTCTCCCCCCACCCCCGCACCCCCCCACCGCCCCCCCCCCCCCCACCCCACCCACTAACACCACCCCGACTCCTTGTCGCCTCCTCCCCACTGAAATCACATCATAATGTTCCTGGATTCCTGCCCCTGGATCTTGGAAGACCGACTCCTTCTAATTCCCAGATTCCGACCCACGTTCCCGACTGGGGTGGACTTACATCTGTAACGTTGACCACTCCAATCTGGGGTTCTGAGAGATCAATTCCGAATGTCTTCTCCCAGTAGGGGTTCAGCTGTCGAGGAAGAAATCACAGTCGCTTCAGTCTGTGGTCTCGGCTGATTGGACACGGGTTTGCAAAAAATTTCACTCAAATCAATTCTTGACATTAGAGCCGCGCTTTTGAGAGTTGGAGGGGGGGGGCGGTGGGGTTTGGGGGGGGGGCGGTTAGTGGGAGGAGGAATGGGGGATTGGGGTTGGTGTGATGGGCGGCCACACCCCTGAAGGATGAAACGGTTCAGACCAGTTTTCTCATTTCCCACTTTTTACCGTTTTTTTTTTCCTTTTCCTCTAGCGACAGATAGGCTGAGCTATTCAACTAATGGTGCCAGCATGGGAGAGTCCGGGATTATACTCCTGGATGTACACCGACCCCCCCAACACGCACCCCTCCCACCCACCCACCCACCCCCCCCCCCCCCCCCCTTACCCCACCTCCACCATCCCGGAGTGGGAGAGTCCAGGGTTATAGCGCAGGATATACCGCACCCCCCCCCCCCACTCCCAGAGTGGGATAGTCCAGGGTTACAGCACAAGATATACCCCCCCACACTCCAAGAATGGGATAGTCCAGGGTTACAGCGCAGGGTATACACCCCCAACTCCCAGAGTGGGATAGTCCAGGGTTACAGCACAAGGTATACCCCCCACACTCCAAGAATGGGATAGTCCAGGGCATACAGCGCAGGGTATACACCCCCACACTCCCGGAGTGGGATAGTCCAGGGTTACAGCGCAGAGTATACACCCCCACACTCCCAGAGTGGGATAGTCCAGGGTTACAGCATAAGATATACCCCCCACACTCCAAGAGTGGGATAGTCCAGGGTTACAGCGCAGGATATACCCCTCCACTCCCAGAATGGGATAGTCCAGGGTTACAGCACAAGATATACCCCCCCACACTCCAAGAATGGGATAGTCCAGGGTTACAGCGCAGGGTATACACCCCCAACTCCCAGAGTGGGATAGTCCAGGGTTACAGCACAAGGTATACCCCCCACATTCCAAGAATGGGAAAGTCCAGGGCATACAGCGCAGGGTATACACCCCCACACTCCCGGAGTGGGATAGTCCAGGGTTACAGCGCAGGGTATACACCCCCACACTCCCAGAATGGGATAGTCCAGGGTTACAGCACAGGGTATACACCCCCACACTCCCGGAGTGGGATAGTCCAGGGCATACAGCGCAGGGTATACACCCCCACACTCCCGGAGTGGGATAGTCCAGGGTTACAGCACAGGGTATACACCCCCACACTCCCAGAGTGGGATAGTCCAGGGTTACAGCGCAGGGTATACACCCCCAACTCCCAGAGTGGGATAGTCCAGGGTTGCAGCACAGGGTATACACCCCCATGCCCAGAGTGGAATAGTCCAGGGTTACAGCACAGGGTATACCCCCCCATGCCCAGAGTGGGATAGCCCAGGGTTACAGCACAGGGTATACACCCCCACACTCCCAGAATGGGATAGTCCAGGGTTACAGCGCTGGATATGTCCCCCCCCGCCCCATGCCCAGAGTGGGATAGCCCAGGTGTATACCCCTGGGGGTTTTGGTGGGGGGGGCGTTGGGGGGGGTTGGGCGAGTGGAGGTGGGGTGGAGTCGAGCCCCCCTCAGACCCTGGCACTGCCACTGAACCCAGCCGGGCAGGTCTGGCACGGTCGCTTTGCCAACCCGGGGGGTGCCTGATGAGTGAGGGTGGCCAATGGGGTGGGGTGGGGGTTGGGGGGGAGGTGGGGGTGGGGTGGGTCGGAGATTCGGGTCCCCCACCAGGGCACCAGGAAATGGGGATGGGGATGGATGAAGGGAGAGAGAGAGAGAGAGAGAGAGAGAGAGAGAGAGGTGGGGGGGGGAGAGCGGAGAGCGGAGGGTGAGCAGGGTGAAGGGGGCCAATGAGCGGAGAGGTTACCAGCGGGAAATCCTCGGGGTCTATCCAAACGATGCTCAGGTTGGGGTTGTCTGTATTGTCCTCTGCCACCTCCTTCACGATCTCAAGGAACTCGTAACCATCTGCAGGGGGCGAGGGAGGGAGGTGGGGGTGGGGGGAGGGGGTGGGGTTGAAGAGAGGTGGGGGGGTGGGAAAGCAACAGAGGGGGTCACACATGAAGTAAGAAAGAACTCAGACCCCCTCCCATCCAGCCCACGTTCTGTCCGCCACCCCAAACACAGCCCAGCCTCAACACCAAAAAAAACCAAATAAACCAGCCAAGTAATGTAATGTAAGCAGGCAGGGTACCCCCCTCGGTTAGACCACGCTCGGAGCACTGTGCACAGTTCTGGTCTCCGTATCCCTCGGTTAGACCACGCTCGGAGCACTGTGCACAGTTCTGGTCTCCGTATCCCTCGGTTAGACCACGCTCGGAGCACTGTGCACAGTTCTGGTCTCCGTATCCCTCGGTTAGACCACACTCGGAGCACTGTGCACAGTTCTGGTCTCCGTATCCCTCGGTTAGACCACGCTCGGAGCACTGTGCACAGTTCTGGTCTCCGTATCCCTCGGTTAGACCACGCTCGGAGCACTGTGCACAGTTCTGGTCTCCGTATCCCTCGGTTAGACCACGCTCGGAGCACTGTGCACAGTTCTGGTCTCCGTATCCCTCGGTTAGACCACGCTCGGAGCACTGTGCACAGTTCTGGTCTCCCTATCCCTCGGTTAGACCACGCTCGGAGCACTGTGCACAGTTCTGGTCTCCGTATCCCTCGGTTAGACCACACTCGGAGCACTGTGCACAGTTGTGTTCTCGAGCGAGTGGTAGTATTGATTAAGGAGAGCATTGCAGTGCTGGAGAAAGAGGTACTTCCAGAGGCGTTAAGGACAGAGTTTATTTGAATCGAAACAAAAGGGAATTAACGTGTATTTACAATTTCTCGCTGTATTCCATAGGCCACCAACTATGAGGAAGGATGTAGCCGGACAATCTTGAAAGCAATTTACAAGAGATGTTCTCGAATTATAAAGTGGTTATAATGGTCCTCGTGAGAGCGGGGTAATTCGGACTCTCGAGAGGTTTAAAACTGATAAGGAGGTGGTTTTGGGGAGCAGGTATTGCTTAGATTGTCTGCATTTATATTTGACAAGGCACCGGGACCGGATTAGGTTCATCCATGGACACTGAGGGAAGTGAGAGCGGAAATTGCGGAGACGCTGTCTGTAGCTTGTCTGTCTTCCGGGGATGGTCCCAGCGGACTGGAGAATTGCAAATGTCACCCCCTCGTCGATGAAGGAGTGTAAAGATAAACCCGGCAGGCCAGCTAGCTTAACTTCGGTGGTGGGGAAGCTTCTAGAACAATTTAGGACAAAAGTGATAGCCACTTGGTCCGATGCAGGTTAATTAAGGAAAGCCAGCATGGATCTGTTAAGGGAAAATTCGTGGTTAACTAACTTGCTGGAGTTTTTTTGAGCAGGTAACAAAGAGGGTTGATGAGGGTAATGCTGTGGATGTGGTGTACATGGACTTCCAGAAGACATTTGATACTGTGCCACACAACAGACTTGTGAGCATAGTTATAGCTCATGGAATAAAAAGGATTAGTAGCAACGTGGATACAGAATTGGCTGAGTGACAGGAATCAGAGAGTAGGGGGGCGCGGTTAATGGATATTTCTTGGGCTGGAGGAAGGTTTGTGGTGGAGTTCTCCAGGGGTCGGTATTGGGACCCTTGCTCTTTCTGATATTTATCAGATGACTTAGACCTTGGTGTACAGGGGGCAAGTTCAAAATTTGCAGATGATACAAATCTTGGTAGCATTGTGAACTGCGAGGAGGACAGTGTAGAACTTCAAAAGGAGCCGGACAGGTTGGTGGAGTGGGCAGACAAGTGGCAGATGAATCTCGATGCGGAGAAACGTGAAGTGAATTATTTTTGTAGGACGAACATGGAGTGACAATAAAAAACAAAGGGTACAATTCTAAAGAGGGCGCAGGAGCAGAGGGACCTGGGTGTATATGTGTGTAAAGCATAGTGGCAGGACAGGTAGAGAGAGCGGTAATAAAACATGTAACATCCAGGACTAGATTAATAGAGGCATAGAGGACGAGAGCAGGGAGGTGATGTTGAACCTGTATAAGACACTCGTTCGGCCTCAGCTGGAGTATTGTGTCCGGTTCTGGGCTCCGCACCATCGGAAGGATGTGGAGGCACTGGAGAGAGTGCGGAAAAGATTGACGAGGACGGTTCCAGGGATGAGGAACTTCAGTGACGTGGACAGACTGGAGAAGTTGGGACTGTTCTCCAGGGAGAAGAGGAGGCTGAGGGGAGATCTGATCGAGGGATTCAAAATCGTGAGGGGTCTGGACAGAGTCGAGAGGGAGAAACTCGTCCCCTTGGTGGAAGGATCGAGATCGAGAGGGACACAGACTTAAGGTGACTGGTAAAAGGAGCGACGGAGACATGAGGAGAAACCTTTTCACTCGGCGAGTGGTTCGGGTCTGGGATGCGCCGTCCGAGAGGGTGGTGGAAGGAAATTCCATCGAGGAATTCCAGAGGGAATTGGGTTGTTAGCTGAAAAGGGAATGTTTGCGTTGGGTAAGAGGCGGGGGGCAGTAGGTCCATTGGTTCTGTGGAGGGCTAGGACAAACAGGGTGGGCCAAATTGCCACCTTCTGTATTGTAACCATTCTATGATTCTATCATTCCATACTCTTTGTTTGGGCCCCACACAAGTGCGCAGACGTGGGCTCCGATGTTCCAGGATTTGGACCCAGCGACAGTGAAGGAACGGCCGATATATTTCCAAGTCAGGGTGGTGAGTGACTTGGAGGGGAACTTCCAGGTGGTGGGTGTTCCCCATCTATCTGCTGCCCTTGTCCTTCTAGATGGTAGTGGTCGTGGGTTTGGAAGGTGCTGTCGAAGGAGCCTTGGTGAATTCCTGCAGTGCATCTTGTAGATGGTACACACACTGCTGCTACTGTGCGTCGGTGGTGGAGGGAGTGAATGTTTGTGGATGGGGGGGCCGATCAAGCGGGGCTGCTTTGTCCTGGACGGTGTCGAGCTTCTTGAGTGTTGTGGGGGCTGCACTCATCCAGGCAAGTGGGGAGTATTCCATCACACTCCTGACTTGTGCCTTGTAGATGGTGGACAGTCTTTGAGGAGTCACGAGGTGAGCGGGTGTAGGGTAACAGTGTGGTTATGTTACCGGGATAGTGTACTCCTGCAGCCTGGACTAATAATCCAGAGTCATGTGTTCGAACCCCACTCTAGAAATAAAGCAAAGGAACAGGAGGAGGCCATTCTGTCCCTCCAGCCTGGCTCTACCATTCAGTGAACTTATCATCCATGAACACTAAATTCCAACCTTTGTCTCAGCCCCCTTCACACTTGGGTTGACAGAAATCTATCAATCCCAGATTAATTGATCGAGGATCAATTGCCATTTGTGAGAGGATGAGGCAGGGATGGGGAGGGGGGGTTGGGGGAGGGGGTTAGTGGTGGGACTTCCAAACTTTTACCACTCTTTGAGCCTAGGAACAGTCCCTAACTTCCCTCCTGAAAGGCCTGAATCCAATTTTGAGACTGACCCTCCCTCTCCCCGTTAATGGGGTGTTAATTATATTGTTAAGATACGCAGGTGAAGGGTATTGTTTAATTCAGTACCTTGAGCACGTATAAATAGGCGTCCCCTGGAGCGGGAGCACATGGTGTCCACCGGTAGGCTAGAGGCCCTCTGTGATTGTTGGGTACTGCGGGAGCTGAGGTGCATCATTGACACCGGAAATTATATTTTGGTTTCGTTTCGGAAGACTCCTTTTAGTTTTTTGATTTTTGTTACGGTCCCCCACTAGGGGCTGTCACCCACCCCCACCCCCCACCACCCCCTCGCTTTTAATTTAATTTATTGATTTTCTTTTGACATCGACTCTATAAATTGGGGACACTGAGAGTCTGGGCATATGAGAGAAAAGCTAAGAGGCTGAGCAAAGTCAAGAAAAACTCTCTCTCTCTCTCTCTGGAGAAAAAAATCTCTGTGACTTGGCTTTGAATTTAGCAACCATCTTGGATTCTATTAACAACCCCCTGTCATAAATTCCTCAAGCAATGGAAATAATCTTGTCCTCTCTCTCTCTCTCTCTCTCTCTCTCCTTCACCTGTTCCCTTGAATACCTCAAAAACCTTTGACCAAATCGCCCCTTAGCCTTCTAGAATCCAGGGGCTCTGACCCTATTTGTATAACCTCTCATCGTGACTCAAACCCTGGGGCCCACGTTCTGCTCAGCCGGACGCTGTTCTCGCTCCAGGGACAATCAATCCTCTGTGAGATGTGGCCAGGCAATGGTGTGATATGGAAAGTGTGACACTGCTCTGGGTGATAGCGGCTGTGCCGTCAAAGCAGGGAAGCTATAAGTGACCGACACATCCTTTGCGAAGTATTAAATCCATGCTGGGTAGTGCCCATATATATATATATATATATATAGATATAGAGCAACAGAGATGGAGATTAATCTGGGACAGGTTATTAATAGGTGCTGACTACTCAAGCTAATCATGTCTCTCTTGATAACTTTTACTGACTTGCTGTCCAAAGCAGAATATTAATCACAGAGAGGCAGTCCTGGCCTCTGTCGAGTTGGCCTGAGGACCATACTTGGAGCAGGGTGCACAGTTCCGCTCTCCAGATGTTCAAAGCGGACGCCAGGAACACTAGGGAAGCGTTGCAAGGAAGGATTCTCAAGGGTGGGGGCTGCTCTGAGATACATGGACGGGAGAGGTCTGGAGGGTTAGGGACTGGGTGCAGGTCAATGGGACTAGCGGAATAGTATTTCGGCACAGACTAGAGGGGCCGAATGGCCTGTTTTCTGTGGTTCTGTGCTGGTCCTGGGTCCTGAGAGTCAGGGGGAAGGTCAGACAGGCCCTTTCCACCAGGAAAGAGGGGACTGGCGCCGGGACAGGGGGTTTAGGGTTCAAGCTGGGTTCCCATAGGGTCCAGCGCTGGGGGTGGGGGGGGGGGGGGGTGGGTGGGGGGAAGCGTCTCCCCAGCTTTGTTGACGTTGTGGGGGGGGGGGGGGGGGGAGCCGGAATGAGAGGCCCCCTCACCCCCTGACACGAGGCGGTGACTGGCCAATCCGGTCGGGAATTTTGGGCGGTGGTGGGGGGGGGGTTGTGGCGGGAGAAACGTGGGGTGAGAAGGTGGAAAGTTCTCCCCCGGGTTTGGGATGAGGCATTTATAAAGGAAGCTGGATAAACATGTGAGGTAGAAAGGGGTAGGGATTTGGGGGGGGGCGGGTGGGGAGGGTGGGGGAGGTGGAGGAGGGCAGGAGCGTCAGATTAAACGCCAGCATGGCGATTCTGGGGCTGAATGGCCCCTTTCCCGAGATGCAAGCCGGAGAAGGGGCCGGCGGCTGTTCGGCCCCTCGAACCCGCTGCGCCCCGCCCCCCCCCCGGCTCCCTCCCTCCCACCGCACCCCCCCCCCCCCCAACCCCACCTCGAACGAGCCTGTGGCTGACCTTCCACCTCCTCTCCGCTTTCCCTTATGCTCCCGCTACCCCCCACCCCCCACCCCCCCCAACCCCCCTCACCTCGCCTCCCCTCACCCCCGATTCCCCCGGTGCCTGAAAACCCAGAGCCGCCTCCGCCTTGAATCTGCTCGGCCTGGGGGGCGAGGGGCTAACCTTGTCTGGGCTGCCTGGGGTAGAGTAGGCCGAAGGCCCCCTACCAGAACCTGGGAGGCTTTCGCGTGGTTCACGGAGATGGCCGATCACTCTCCTAAACTCCAGGTGGTGGGTGTGGGTGGGTGGGTGTGGGAAGGCCGGTGTGGGAGGGTGGGGGGTTGGGGGCACCTCACCTCGTAGGACAATCGTTCCCGTGCCCGGAAAAACCAGACCCGTCTGGAAAACCCTCGTCCTCGAGGGGGGCCCCTCAATCCCGAACGCTCGGGTTGACCTCCCCCGCCCCCCACCCCCAACCCCCCAGCGAGATGCCCATTCTGCCCGCCGAGGCCTGAACCTCCCTTCTGAGCGCCGGCACTTCCCCCACCACTACCCCCCCACCCACCCCCTCACCCCCACCCTCCCCACCGACATCTTCTTCCCAACGAAAGGGATCACTTCACTCTCCCCCACCTCCCCCCACCATCCCGGCCCCTAAACTCCATTCGCCATCAGCTGGCCCATTCGCCGCCGAAGCGGGGCGGACATGGAGTGAAAAAGACCGGGGAAAGACCGGCGAAACCCAGCAAGCCGAGCAGCTCCTGAGGAGAGGGAAGTAGGGTGAACGTTTCGAGTCCGTGCGGCTCTCCCTCAGCGCCCTGAATGACAGCCGAACGGACTCGAAACGTTAACCCTACAACCCTCCCCTCTGATGCTGCCCAGCCTGCTGAGTTTTGCCGGACTTTTCCGTTTTTGTTCCAGGTTTCCAGCGTCCCGCTGGTATTGCGCTTTTATCGTGGGAAGGTTTCCGCTCCAGTTGTACGTTGCACTGGCGTGACCACATCTGGAGCAACGCCCACCCCAACGCCCCCCACCCCCAGCAGCCCCCACCGCCACCACCCCCCCCCCCTCCGAATCCCTCCACTCCCCTAAAGCCTCACCTGCATCATCTTCCTCCGCAAACACGACAATGTGTATCCCATCGATATCGTCCTCCTGTGGGGCGAGAGAGAGAGAGAGAGAGAGAGAGAGAGAGAGAGAGAGACGGGAGGGTTAGGGCCGGGGAGATTCTCGGAAGGTCAATATTGGCCCTCGGGCTCCACAGGTCAGGAAATGAGGGCAACTTTCAGAGACCTCGGCCTGGACAAAGCACTTACTCACCCAGGTTTCATACATACTGTCCGGTTTCAGCTTCCTGAGGGTTGCCCTGAAATGAGACAAAAACAAGACGATGGTGGTGGCAAAAGCTGATTCGAGGTCAGAATCACCCATCAAACACTCCCAGGACAGGTACAGCACGGGGTTAGATACAGAGTAAAGCTCCCTCTACACTGTCCCCATCAAACACTCCCAGGACAGATACAGCACAGGGTTAGATACAGAGTAAATCTCCCTCTACACTGTCCCCATCAAACACTCCCAGGACAGATACAGCACAGGGTTAGATACAGAGTAAATCTCTTCTACACTGTTCCCATCAAACACTCCCAGGCCAGGTACAGCACGGGGTTAGATACTGAGTAAATCTCCCTCTACACTGTCACCATCAAACACTCCCAGGACAGATACAGCACAGGGTTAGATACAGAGTAAATCTCCCTCTACACTATCCTCATCAAACACTCCCAGGACAGGTACAGCACGGGGTTAGATACTGAGTAAATCTCCCTCTACACTGTTCCCATCAAACACTCCCAGGACAGGTACAGCACTGGGGTTACAGGTATCTCCGGGACATAAAACGTTTCTCGGACTGCTGTTCCCGTCACATTCTGAAATCCACTCTCAGTGCCATGCGCCGCCATATGAACACACTCGACCTCTCCCTCCAGCAGCATCGCCGTACCCTTTTCCAAAGCTGCGCGTGCCCCCAGTTTCATTTTATTCTTCGGCTCATCCGATGCCTCAACAAGAAGCTTTTTCTCTTTCTCTCAAGTGCTAAGGAACGCAAGCTGCAACAACTCATTGACACCAACACCCATCTAGGACCCTCCACCCCGGCCTGACCCTCCGTCCCCACCCCATCTTCCAATCCCAACCCCAGCCGTGTATTCACTATACCCCCTGACCTTCCCCTCTCCGATGCTGAACATTCAGTGCTCAGCAAAGGACTTAGTTTCATACCCTTACGCCCTCACCGCAATGAATTTCAGGCTCGGCATGATGCTGAACTCTTCTTCCGCCGTCTTCGTCTCCGGGCTCACTTCTTCGGGCAGGAGTCCTCTCCCAGTTCAACGGATCCTTTCACCCACCTCCAATTTTCTCCCTCCACCTGGACCCCTCCCTCTGGATTCTTACCTTCTCCTGATCTTTTCATTGAGAACTGTCAGCGCGACATTAGTCGTCTCAATTTCTCTGCTCCTCTCACCCATTCTAACCTGTCTCTCTCTGAACTTACTGCACTCCGTTCTCTCAGGTCCAACCCTGACATTGTCATCAAACCCGCTGACAAGGGTGGTGCTGTTGTTGTCTGGCGCACTGACCTCTACCTCGTGGAGGCTGAGCGTCAACTCTCAGACACTTCCTCCTACCTCTCCCTGGACCATGACCCCACCACTGAACATCAAGCCATTGTTTCCAGGACTGTCACTGACCTCATCTCCTCTGGGGATCTTCCTCCCACAGCTTCCAACCTGATAGTCGCCCAACCTCGGACGGGCCGCTTCTATCTCCTACCCAAGATCCACAAACAGAACTGCCCCGGTAGACCGATCGTCTCAGCTTGCTCCTGCCCCACAGAACTCATCTCTCATTATCTTGACTCCCTTCTCTCTCCCCTTGTCCAGTCCCTTCCCACCTACATCCGTGATTCCTCTGACACCTTACGTCACATCAACAATTTCCAGTTCCCTGGCCCCTACCGCTTCCTCTTCACCATGGACGTCCAATCCCTCTACACCTCCATCCCCCACCAGGATGGTCTGAGGGCCCTTAGCTTCTTCCTCGAACAGAGGCCCGAGCAATCCCCATCCACCACTACTCTCCTCCGTCTGGCTGAACTTGTTCTCACGCTGAACAATTTCTCTTTCAACTCCTCTCACTTCCTCCAAATAAAAGGTGTGGCTATGGGTACTCGCATGGACCCCAGATATGCCTGTCTCTTTATGGGGTATGTGGAACATTCCTTGTTGCAGTCCTACTCCGGCCCCCTTCCACAACTCTTTCTCCGGTACATCGATGATTACTTCGGTGCCGCTTCATGCTCTCGTCGGGACTTAGAAAAATTTATTAATTTTGCTTCCAGTCTCCACCTCTCCATCATTTTCACACAGTCCATCTCTGACACTTCCCTCCCCTTCCTTGACCTCTCTGTCTCGATCTCTGGTGATAGACTGTCCACCAATATCCATTACAAACCCACCGACTCCCACAGCTATCTCGACTACAGCTCCTCACACCCCGCTTCCTGTAAGGACTCCATCCCATTCTCTCAGTTCCTTTGCCTCCGTCGCATCTGTTCCGATGATGCTACCTTCAAAAACAGTTCCTCTGACATGTCCTCCTTCTTCCTTAACCGAGGTTTTCCACCCACGGTCGTTGACAGGGCCCTCAACCGTGTCCGGCCCATCTCCCACGCATCCGCTCTCACACCTTCTCCTCCCTCCCAGAAACATGATAGGGTCCCCCTTGTCCTCACTTATCACCCCACCAGCCTCCTCATTCCAAGGATCATCCTCCGCCATTTCCACCAACTCCAGCATGATGCCACCAACAAACACATCTTCCCTTCACCCCCCCCTGTCAGCATTCCGTAGGGATCGCTCCCTCCAGGACACCCTGGTCCACTCCTCCATCACCCCCTACTCCTCAACCCCCTCCTATGGCACCACCCCATGCCCACGCAAAAGATGCAACACCTGCCCCTTCACTTCCTCTCTCCTCACCGTCCAAGGACCCAAACACTCCTTTCAAGTGAAGCAGCATTTCACTTGTATTTCCCCCAACTTAGTCTACTGCATTCGTTGCTCCCAATGTGGTCTCCTCTACATTGGAGAGACCAAACGTAAACTGGGTACCGCTTTGCAGAACACCTGCAGTCTGTCCGCAAGAATGACCCAAACCTTCCTGTCGCTTGCCATTTTAACGCTCCACCCTGCTCTCTTGCCCACATATCTGTCCTTGGCTTGCTGCATTGTTCCAGTGAAGCCCAACACAAACTGGAGGAACAGCACCTCATCTTCCGACTAGACACTTTACAGCCTTCCGGACTGAATATTGAATTCAACAACTTTAGGTCTTGAGCTCCCTCCCCCATCCCCACTCCCTTTCTGTTTCCCCCTTCCTTTTTTTTCCAATAATTTATATAGATATTTCTTTTCCCACCTATTTCCATTATGTTTAAATCTTTTATGCTCCCCTCACCCCCACTAGAGCTATACCTTGAGTGCCCTACCATCCATTCTTAATTAGCACATTCGTTTAGATAATATCACCAACTTCAACACCTCTGTGTTCTTTTGTTCTGTTGTCTGTGACATCTTTTGATGATCTGCTTCTATTACTGCTTGTTTGTCCCTACAACCACAACCCCCCTCTCCACTTCTCTCCCCCCACCAAACACCCCCCACCCCCACACACACACCTTAAAGCAGCTTATATTTCACCACATCCTTGGATTCACCCAGTTCTGTCGAAGGGTCACGAGGAATCAAAATGTCGACTCTTTTCTTCTCCGCCGATGCTGCCAGACCTGCTGAGTTTTTCCAGGTAATTCTGTTTTTGTTTTGGATTTCCAGCATCCGCAGTTTTTTGTTTTTATATATATATATATATATATATATATATATGTACAGTACATGGTTAGGTACAGAGAAAATCTCCCTCTACACTGTCCCCATCAAACACTCCCAGGACAATTACAGCACTGGGTTAGATACTGAGTAAAGTTCCCACTAGAATGTCCGAATCAAACAATGCCAGGAGAGGTAAGGCACGGGGTTAGATACAGAGTAAATCTCCCTCTACAGAGACCCCAACAAACACTCCCAGGACAGGTAAAGCACAGGGTTAGATACAGAGTAAATCTCCCACTACACTGTCCCCAACAAACACTCCCAGGACAGGTACAGCACAGCATTAGTTACAGGATATAGCTCCATCTACACTGTCCCTATCAAACACTCCCAGGACAGGTACAGCACGGGGTTAGATACAGAGGAAAGCGCCATCTACATTATCCCCATCAAACTCTCCCATGAAAAGTACAGCACAGGGTTAGATACAGGGTAAATCTCCCTCTATACTGTCCCCGTCAAACACTCCCAGGACATGTACAGCACGGGGTTAGATGCAGACTAAATCTCTCTCTATATTGTCCCCAGCAAACACTCCCAGGACAGGTACAGCACGGGGTTAGATACAGAGTAAATATCCCTCTACACTGTCCCCATCAAACACTCCCAAGACAAGTATAGCACAGCGTTAGCTGCAGAGTAAAACTACCTCTACAGTGTTCCCATCAAACATTCCCAGGACTGGTACAGCAATGGGTTAGATACGGAGAAAATCTCGCTGACACTGTCTCCATCAATCACTCACAGGACAGGTACAGCATGGGGTAAGATACAGAGTAAATCTCCATCTACACCGTCCCTATCAAACAATCCCAGGAGAGGTAAAGCACGGGGTTAGATAAAGAGTAAATCTCCATCTACACTGTCCCCAACAAACACTCCCAGGACAGGTACAGCACGGAGTTACATACAGAATAAAGATCCCTATGCACTGTTTCCATCAAACACTCCCAGGAGAGGTACAGCACGGGGTTAGATACAGAGTAAAGCTCAATCTACACCGTCCCTATCAAACAATCCCAGGACAGGTACAGCACGGGGTTAGACACAGAGTAAAACTCCCTCTACACTGTCCCCAACAAACGCTCCCAGGACATGGACAGGAATGGGTTAGACACAGAGTAAATCTCCATCTACACTGTCCCCAACAAACACTCCCAGGATAGGTACAGCACGGAGTTACATACAGAATAAAGATCCCTATGCACTGTTTCCATCAAACACTCCCAGGAGAGGTACAGCACGGGGTTAGATACAGAGTAAATCTCCCTCTACACTGACTCCAACAAACACTCCAAGGACAGGTACAGCATGGGGTCAGATACAGAGTAAACCTTGCTGACACTGTTCCCATCAGAAACTACCAAGGACAGGTACGGAACTGGGTTAGATAGAGAGTAGACCTCTGTCTGCACTGTCCCCATCAAATACTCCCAGGACAGGTAGAGCATGGGGTAAGATACAGGGGATAGCGCCATCTACACTGTCCCAATCAAACAGTCCCAGGAAAGGTACAGCACGGGGATAGATATAGGGTAAATCTCTCTCTATACTGTCCCCATCAAACACTCCCAGGACAGGTACAGCACGGGTTAGATACAGAGTAAAGGTCCCTATACACTGTCCCAATCAAACACTCCCAGGACAGGTACAGCACAGGGTTAGATACAGACTAAAGGTCCCTCTACACTGTCCCCATCAAACACTCCCAGGACAGGTACAGCACGGGGTTAGATACAGAGTAAAGGTCCCTATACACCGTCCCCATCAAACACTCCCAGGACAGGTACAGCACGGGGTTAGATACAGAGTAAAGGTCCCTATACACCGTCCCCATCAAACACTCCAAGGACATGTAAAAAACGGGGTTAGATACAGATTTAATCTCCCTCTACACTGTCCCCATCAAATACTCCCAGGACAGATACAGCACGGGGTTAGATACAGAGTAAATCCCCCTCTACACTGTCCCCATCAAATACTCTCAGGACAGATAGAGCACGGTGTTAGATAGAGAGTATATCTCCATCTTCACCGTCCCTACCTAACATTCCCAGGAAAGGTTCAGCACTGGGTTAGATACAGAGTAAATCTCCCTCTACACTGTCCCCATCAAACACTCCCAGGACAGGTACAGCACGGGGTTAGATACAGAGTAAAGCTCCCTCTACACTGTCCCCATCAAATACTCACAGGACTGGTACAGCACGGGGTTAGATACAGAGAAAAGCTCCCTCTACACTGTCCCCATCAAACACTCCCAGGACAGGGACAGCACGGGGTTAGATAAAGTGTAAACCTCCCGCTACAGTGTGCGCATCAAACATTCCCAATGCAGGCACAGCACGGGGTTAGATACAGGATAAATCTCCCTCTACACTGTCCCCATCAAACACTCCCAGGACAGGTACAGCATGGGATTAGTTACAAAGTAAATCTCCCTCTACACTGCCCCATCAAAGACTCCAAGAGAGGTACAGCACAGGGTTAGATGCAGAGGAAATCTCCATCTACAATATCCCTTTAAAACAATCCCAGGACAGGTACAGCACGGGGTTAGATACAGAGTTACACTCCCTATACCCTGTCTCCATCAAACACTAACAAGACATGTACAGCGTGGTCTTAGATACAGAGTAAAATTCATTCGACACTGTGCCCATCAAACACTCCCAGGACAGGTACAGCACGGGGTTAGATACAGAGTAAATCTCCCTCTACACTGTACCCATCAAACACTCCCAGGACAGGTACAGCACGGGGTTAGATACAGAGTAAATCTCCCTCTACACTGTCCCCATCAAACACTCCCAGGACAGGTACAGCACGGTGTTAGATACAGAGCAAATCTCCATCTACACTGTCCCCATCAAACACTCCCAGGACAGGTAGTGCGTGTGGTTAGATACAGGGTAAAGCACCATCTACACTGTCCCCATCAAACACTCCCACGACAGGTACAGCACATGGTTAGATAGAGAGTAAATCTCCGTCTACACTGTACCCATCAATCACAACACATGTACAGCACGGGGTTAGAAACAGGGTAAAACTCATTCTAAACTGCCCGCATCAAACATTCACAGGGCAGGTACAGCACGGGGTTAGTTACAGAGTAAATCTACCTCTACTCTGTCCCAATCAAACCCTCCCACGACAGGTACAACACGGGTTTAGATACAGAGTAAAGCTTCCTCTACACTGTCCCCAACAAACACTCCCAGGACAGAAATAGCACGGGGTTAGATGCAGGATAAAGCTCCCTCTACACTGTCCCCATCAAACACTCCCAGGACAGGTACAGCAAGAAGTTAGATACAGGATAAAGCTGCCTCTACACTGTCCCCATCAAACACTCCCAGGACAGGAACAGCAAGGGGTTAGATACAGAGTAAATCTCCCTCTACACTATCCCCATCAAACATTCCCAGGACAGGTACAGCACGGGGTTAGATACAGAGTAAATCTCCCTCTACACTGTCCCCATCAAACACTCCCAGGACAGGTACAGCACGGGGTTAGATACAGAGTAAATCTCCCTCTACACCGTCCCCATCAAACACTCCCAGGACAGGTACAGCACGGAGTTAGATACAGAGTAAATCTCCCTCTACACTGTCCCCATCAAACACTCCCAGGACAGGTACAGCACATGGTTAGATAGAGAGTAAATCTCCGTTACACTGTACCCATCAATCACAACACATGTGCAGCACGGGGTTAGAAACAGGGTAAAACTCATTCTAAACTGCCCGCATCAAACATTCGCAGGGGAGGTACAGCACGGGGTTAGTTACAGAGTAAATCTACCTCTACACTGTCCCCATCAAACCCTCCCACGACAGATACAACACGGGTTTAGATACAGAGTAAAGCTTCCTCTACACTGTCCCCAACAAACACTCCCAGGACAGGAATAGCATGGGGTTAGATGCAGGATAAAGCTCCCTCTATACTGTCCCCACGAAACACTCCCAGGAGAGGTACAGCAAGAAGTTAGATACAGGTTAAAGCTGCCTCTACACTGTCCCCATCAAACAATCCCAGGACAGGTACAGCACCGGGTTAGATACAGTGTAAATCTCCCTCTACACTGGCCCATCAAACACTGCCAGGACAGAAACATCAAGGGGTTAGATACAGAGTAAATCTCCCTCTACACTATCCCCATCAAACATTCCCAGGACAGGTACAGCACGGGGTTAGATACAGAGTAAATCTCCCTCTACACCGTCCCCATCAAACACTCCCAGGACAGGTACAGCACGGAGTTAGATACAGAGTAAATCTCCCTCTACACTGTCCCCATCAAACACTGCCAAGACAGGAACAACACGGATTTAGATAAAGAGTAAATCTCCCTCTGCACTGTCCCCATCAAACACTCCCAGGAAAGGTACAGCATGTGTTACGTTACAGAGTAAATCTCCCTCTACACTGTCCCCATTAAACACTCCCAGGACAGGTACAGCACGGGGTTAGATACAGAGTAAATCTCCCTCTACACTGTCCCCATTAAACACTGCCGGACAGGTGCAGCACGGGATTAGATACAGAGTAAATCTCCCTCTCCACTGTCCCCTTCAAACAATCCCAGGACATGTACAGCACGGGGTTAGATAGAGAGTAAATCTCCCTCTACAATATCTCCATCAAACACTCCCAGGACAGTTACAGCACGGGGTTAGATACAGAGTAAATCTCCCTCTACACTGTCCCCTTTAAACACTCCCAGGACAGATACAGCACGGGGTTAGATACAGAGTAAATCTCCCTCTACACTGTCCCCATCAAACACTCCAAGGACAGGTACACCACAGGGTTAGATAAAGAGTAAAACTCATTTTACACTGCCCCATCAAACACTCCCAGGACAGGTACAGCACAGGGTTAGATACAGAGTAAAGCTCCTGCTACACTGTCCCCATCAAACACACCCAGGACAGTTACAGCACCCGGTTAGGTACAGGATAAACGTCCTTCTGCATTGTCCCCATCAAACACTCCCAGGACACATACAGCATGGGGTTAGATACAGAGTAAATCTTCCTTTACACTTTCACCTTCAAACACTCTCAGGACAGGTACAGCACGGGTTTAGATAAAGAGAAAATCTGCCTCTACACTGTCCCCATCACACTCCAAGGACAGGTATAGCACGGTGTTAGATACAGGATAAACCTCCCTCTATACTGACCCCATCAAACACTCCCAGGACAGGTACAGCACGCGGTTAGATACAGGATAAACCTCCCTCTATACTGACCCCATCAAACACTCCCAGGACAGGTCCAGCACGGAGTTAGATAGAGAGTAAAGCTTCCTCTACACTGTCCCCATCAAACACTCACTACACATGTACAGCACGGGTTTAGATACAGAGTAAAACTCATTCTACATTGCGCCATCAAACACTCCCAGGACAGGTACAGCATGGGGTTAGTTAAAGAGTAAATCTCCCTCTACACTGTCCCCAACAAACACTCTCAGGACAGGTACAGCACGGGGTTAGTTAAAGAGTAAATCTCCCTCTACACTGTCCCCAACAAACACTCCCAGGACAGGTACAGCATGGGGTTAGATACAGAGTAAATCTCCCTCTACACTGTCCACATCAAACACTCCCAGGACAGGTACAGCACGGTGTTAGATACAGGATAATGCTCCATCTAAACAGTCCCAATCAAACTCTCCCAGGACATGTTCAGCACGGGTTAGATACGGAGTAAAGCTCGATCTAAACTGTCCACATCAAACAATAGCAGGACAGCTACAGCATGGGGTTAGATACAGAGTAAATTTCTCTCTGCACTGTCCCCATCAAATACTCCCAGGACAGGTACAGCACGGGGTTGGATACAGTGTAAATCTCCCACTACACTGTCCCAGTCAAACACTCCCAGGACAGGTACAGTACGGGGTTAGATACTGAGTAAATCTCCCTCTATAATGTCCACATCAAATAGTCCCAGGACAGACACAGCACGTGTTTAGATACAGAGTAAAGCTTATTCTACACTGTCCCCATCAAACGCTCCCAGGACATGTTCAGCACGGGTTAAATATGGAGTAAAGCTCGATCTACACTGTCCACATCAAACACTCCCAGGACAGGTACAGCACGGGGTTAGATACAGTGTAAATCTCCCACTACACTGTCCCAGTCAAACACTCCCAGGACAGGTACAGTACGGGGTTAGATACTGAGTAAATCTCCCTCCAAACTGTCCTGATCAAACACTCCCAGTACAGGTACAACAAGGGGTAAGATACAGGATAAAGCTCCCTCTACACTGACCCTACAAAACACTCCCAGGACAGGTACAGCACGGGGTTAAATAAAGAGTAAATCTCCCTCTACATTGACCCCATCAAACACTCCCAGGACAGGTAGAGCACGGGGTTAGATACAGAGTAAATCTCCCTCTACAATGCCCCATCAAACACTCTCACTACACGTTCAGCACGGGATTAGTTACAGAGTAAATCTCCCTCAACACTGTCCCCAACAAACACTCCCAGGACAGGATTAGCACAGGGTTAGTTACAGGATAAAGCTGCATCAACACTGTCCCCATCAAAAAATCCAGGACAGGTACAGCACAGGGTTAGATACAGAGAAAATCTCCCTCTACACTGTCCCCATCAAACGGTCTCAGGAAAGGTACAGCACGGCGTTAGATACAGAGTAAATCTTCCTCTACACTGTCCCCATCAAACACTCCCAAGGCAGGTATAGCACCGGGTTAGATACAGAGTAAAGCTTCCTCTACACTGTCCCCATCAAACACTCCCAGGACAGGTACAGCACGGGGTTACATACAGAGTAAAGGTCCATCTATTCTGTCCCCATCAACACTCCCAGGACAGGTACAACACGGGGTTAGATACAGAGTAAATCTCTCTCTACACTGTCCCAATCAAATACTCACAGGACAGGTACAGCACGGGGTTAGATACAGAGTAAATCTCCCTCTACACGGTCCCCACCAAACACTCCCAGACAGGTACAGCACGGGGTTAGATACAGAGTAAATCTCCCTCTACACTGTCCCCACCAAACACTCCCAGACAGGTACAGCATGGGTTTAGAGACAGAGTAAAACTCCCTCTACACTGTCCCCACCAAACACTCCCAGACAGGTACAGCATGGGTTTCGATACAGAGTAAAACTCCCTCTACACTGTCCCCATCAAACAGTCCCAGGAGAGGTACAGCACTGTGTTAGAATACAGAGTATATCTCCCTCTACACTGTCCGCATTAAAAACGCCGAGGACAGTTACTGCACACGGTTAGCAAAAGGATACAGAGTAAAGCTCCCTCTACACTGTCCCCATCAAACACTCCCAGGACAGATACAGAACGGGGTTAGATACAGAGTAAATCTCCCTCTACACGGTCCCCAACAAACACTCCCTGGACAGGTACAGCACGGGGTTAGATACAGAGTAAAGCTCCCTCTACACCGTCCCCATCAAACACACCCAGGACAGGTACAGCACGGGGTTAGATACCGTGTAAAGATCCCTCTACCCTGTCCCCATCAAACACTCCCAGGACAGGTACAGCACGGGGTTAGATACAGAGTAAATCTCCCTCTACACTGTCACCATGAAACACTCCCAGGACAGGTACAACACGGGGTTAGATACAGAGTAAATCTCCCTCTACGCTGTCCCCATCATACACTCCCTGGACCGTTACAGCACGGGGTTAGATACAGAGTAAATCTCCCTTTACACTGTCCCCATCAAACACTCCCAGGGCAGCTAAAGCTCGGTGTTAGATACAGATTAAATCTCTCTCCACACTGTCCCCATCAAAAACTCCCAGGACAGGTACAGCACTGGTTTAGATACAGGATAAAGCACCCTCTGCACCGTCCCCATCAAACACTCCCAGGACAGGTACAGCACAGGGTTACATACAGAGTACATCTCCCTCTACACTGTCCCCATCAAACGCGCACAGGACAGGTACAGCACGGGGATAGATACAGAGTAAATCTCCCTCTATACTGTCACCATCAAACACTCCCAGGACAGGTACAGCACGGGGTTAGATACAGAGTAGATCTCCATCTATTCTGTCCCCATCAAACACTGCCAGGACAGGTACAGCACGGCGTTAGATACAGAGTAAATCTGCCTCTACACTGTCCACATCAAACACTCCCAGGACAGGTACAGCACGGGGTTAGATACAGAATAAAGCTCTCTCTACACTGTCCCCATCAAACACTCCCAGGACAGCTAGAGCATGTTTTTATATACAGGATAAATCTCCCTCTACACTGTCCACATCAAACACTCCCAGAACAGGTACAGCACGTTTTTAGTTACAGGATAAATCTCCCTCTGCACTGTCCCCATCAAACACTCCCAGGACAGGTACAACACGGGGTTAGATACAGAGTAAATCTCGCTCTACACTGTCCCCATCAAACACTCCCAGGACAGGTATAGCACTGTGTTAGAATACAGAATAAATCTCCCTCTACACTATCCCCATTAAAAACGCCAAGGACAGTTATAGCACACGGATAGAAACAGGATACAGTGTAAACTCCCTCTCCACTGCCCCCATCAAACACTCCCAGGACTGTCCAGTACGGGTTAGATACAGAGTAAATCTCCCTCTACACTGTCCCCATCAAACACTCCCAGGACAGGTACAGCACGGGGTTAGATACAGAGTAAATCTCCCTCTACACTGTCCCCATCAAACACTCCCAGGACAGGTACAGCACGGGGTTAGATACAGAGTAAAGCTCCCTCTACATTGTCCCCATCAAACACTCCCAGGACAGGGACAGCACAGGGTTGCATACAGAGTAAATCTCCCTCTACACTGTCCCCATCAAACACTCCCAGGACAGGTACAGCACGGGTTTAGATACAGTGTAAATATCCCTCTACACTGTCCCCATCAAACACTCCCAGGACAGGTACAGCATGGGTTTACATACAGTGTAAAGATCCCTCTACACTGTCCCCATCAAACACTCCCAGGACAGGTACAGCATGGGTTTACATACAGTGTAAAGATCCCTCTACACTGTCCCCATCAAACACTCCCAGGACAGGTACAGCACGGGGTTAGATACAGAGTAAATCTTCCTCTACACTGTCCCCATCAAACACTCCCAGGACAGGTACAGCAGGGGGTTAGATACAGAGTAAATCTCCCTCTACACTGTCCCCATCAAACACTCCCAGGACAGGTACAGCAGGGGGTTAGATACAGGATAAAGCTCCCTCTGCACTGTCCCAATCACACACTCCCAGGACAGGTACAGCATGGGTTTAGATATAGTGTAAAGATCCCTCTACACTGTCCCCATCAAACACTCCCAGGACAGGTACAGCACGGGGTTAGATACAGGATAAAGCTCCCTCTGCACTGTCCCAATCACACACTCCCTGGCAAGTGCAGTACGGGTTTAGATACAGAGTAAATCTCCCCCTACACTGCCTCCATTAAACAGTCCCAGGACAGGTACAACACGGGGTTAGATACAGAGTAAATCTATATCTACACTGTCCCCATCAAACACTTCCAGGACAGTTACAGCATGCGGTGAGATACAGAGTAAAGCTTCCTCTACACTGTCTCCATCAAACACTCCCAGGGCAGCTACAGCTTGGTGTTAGATACAGAGTAAATCTCCCTCTACACTCTCCCCGTCAAACTCTCCCAGGACAGGTACAGCAGGGTGTTAGATACCAGATAAATCTCTATCTACACTGTCTCCATCAAACACTCCCAGGACAGGTACAGCAGGGGGTTAGATACTGGATAAATCTCTATCTACACTGTCTCCATCACACACTCCCAGGACAGGTACAGCACAGGCTTAGATACCGTATAAAGTTCTATCTACACTGAGCCTCTAAACACTCCCAGTTCTCCGGGCCGCCTTTTATTGGATCCTTACCTCTTGTGTTTATTGACATAGTCCACGATCTCTTTCTCTGTGTGTGTCTTTCCAGGTAAGGAGTTGGGCTCATCCATAAAAGGCTCATAGAAATCGATTTGATTCAATTTGAGATCGAGATCTTTGGCTACCTGTGGAATCAAGCGGGTGATTGAGCTAGGAATGATGCAGCACAGAAAGAGTCCAACTTGTTGTTTGTCCTGGGACGTTCTTCAAAGAGATATCTCATTGGTCACAAGGTAAACAGAGCTGCTTCATTCAATTCGAATACAATCACCAACCCACTCAATTCAAATACAAGCATCAACACACTCAATTCAAATACAGTCACCAACCCACTCAATTCAAATACAAGCATCAACACACTCAATTCAAATACAATCACCAACCCACTCAATTCAAATACAATCACCAACCCACTCAATTCAAATACAATCACCAACCCATTCAATTCAAATACAAACATCAACACACTCAATTCAAATATAATCACCAACCCACTCAATTCAAATATAATCACCAACCCACTCAATTCAAATACAAACATCAACACACTCAATTCAAATACAAACATCAACCCACTCAATTCAAATACAATCACCAACCCACTCAATTCAAATACAAACAACACACTCAATTCAAATACAATCACCAACCCACTCAATTCAAATACAAACATCAACACACTCAATTCAAATACAATCACCAACCCACTCAATTCACACAAATTGCCAACCGACTCAATTCAAATAACATCGCCAACCCACTCAATTCAAATACAATCACCAACACATTCAATTCAAATACAATCATCACTCCACTCAATTCAAATACAATCGCCAACCCACTCAATTTGAATACAATCATCGCTCCACTCAATTCAAATACAATCGCCAACCCACTCAATTCAAATACAATCGCCAACCCACTCAATTCAAATACAATCGCCAACCCACTCAATTCAAATACAATCGCCAACCCACTCAATTCAAATACAATCACCAACCCACTCAATTCAAATACAATCACCAACCCACTCAATTCAAATACAATCACCAACCCATTCAATTCAAATACAAACATCAACACACTCAATTCAAATACAATCACCAACCCACTCAATTCAAATACAAACATCAACACACTCAATTCAAATATAATCACCAACCCACTCAATTCAAATACAATCACCAACCCATTCAATTCAAATACAAACATCAACACACTCAATTCAAATATAATCACCAACCCACTCAATTCAAATATAATCACCAACCCACTCAATTCAAATACAAACATCAACACACTCAATTCAAATACAAACATCAACACACTCAATTCAAATACAATCACCAACCCACTCAATTCAAATACAAACAACAACACACTCAATTCAAATACAATCACCAACCCACTCAGTTCAAATACAAACATCAACACACTCAATTCAAATACAATCACCAACCCACTCAATTCACACAAATTGCCAACCGACTCAATTCAAATAAAAACACCACTCCACTCAATTCAAATACAATCACCAACCCACTCAATTCAAATAAAAACACCACTCCACTCAATTCAAATACAATCACCAACCCACTCAATTCAAATACAATCACCAACACATTCAAGTCAAATACAATCACCAACCCAATCAATTCAAATACAATCACCAACCCACTCAATTCAAATACAATCTCCAACCCACTCAATTCAAATACAATCACCAACCCACTCAATTCAAATACAATCACCAACCCACTCAATTCAAATAAAATCACCAACCCACTCAATTCAAATACAATCTCCAACTCACTCAATTCAAATACAATCGCCAACCCACTCAATTCAAATAACATCGCCAACCCACTCAATTCAAATACAATCACCAACCCACTCAATTGAAATACAATCACCAACCCACTCAATTCAAATACAATCGCCAACCCACTCAATTCAAATACAATCTCCAACTCACTCAATTCAAATACAATCGCCAACCCACTCAATTCAAATACAATCTCCAACTCACTCAATTCAAATACAATCACCAACCCACTCAATTCAAATACAATCACCAACCCACTCAATTCAAATACAATCACCAACCCACTCAATTCAAATGCAATCGCCAACCCACTCAATTCAAATACAATCACCAACCCACTCAATTCAAATACAAACATCAACACACTCAATTCAAATACAATCACCAACCCACTCAATTCACACAAATTGCCAACCGACTCAATTCAAATAAAAACACCACTCCACTCAATTCAAATACAATCACCAACCCACTCAATTCAAATAAAAACACCACTCCACTCAATTCAAATACAAATACAATCACCAACCCACTCAATTCAAATACAATCACCAACACATTCAAGTCAAATACAATCACCAACCCACTCAATTCAAATACAATCACCAACCCACTCAATTCAAATACAATCACCAACCCACTCAATTCAAATACAATCACCAACCCACTCAATTCAAATAAAATCACCAACCCACTCAATTCAAATACAATCTCCAACTCACTCAATTCAAATACAATCACCAACCTACTCAATTCAAATACAATCACCAACCCACTCAATTCAAATACAATCTCCAACTCACTCAATTCAAATACAATCACCAACCTACTCAATTCAAATACAATCACCAACCCACTCAGTTCAAATACAATCACCAACCCACTCAATTCAAATGCAATCGCCAACCCACTCAATTCAAATACAATCACCAACCCACTCAATTCAAATACAATCACCAATCCACTCAATTCAAATACAATCACCAACCCACTCAATTCAAATACAATCATCAACCCACTCAATTCAAATACAATCGCCAACCCACTCAATTCAAATACTATTGCCAACCCACTCAATTCAAATACAATCACAACTCCATTCAATTCAAATACAATTAACACTCCACTCAATTCAAATACAATCAACAACACAGTCAATTCAAATACAATCGCCAACCCACTCAATTCAAATACAATCACCAACCCACTCAATTCAAATACAATCATCAACCCACTCAATTCAAATACAATCGCCAACCCACTCAATTCAAATACTATTGCCAACCCACTCAATTCAAATACAATCACAACTCCATTCAGTTCAAATACAATTAACACTCCACTCAATTCAAATACAATCAACAACACAGTCAATTCAAATACAATCGCCAACCCACTCAATTCAAATACAATCACCACTCCAGTCAATTCGACTACAGTCACCAACCCAACCAATTCAAATTCAATCACCAACACACTCAAGTTGAATACAATCATCACTCCACTCAATTCAAATACAATCGCCAACCCACTCAATTCAAATACCATCACCAACCCACTCAATTTGAATATAATCAACACTCCACTCAATTCAAATACAATCGCCAACCCACTCAATTCAAATACAATCGTCGCTACACTCAATTCAAGTACAATCGTCGTTCCACTCAATTCAACTACAGTCACCACTCCACACAATTCAACAACAGTCAGGGCTCCACTCAATTCAAATACACTCATTACTCCAATCAATTCAAATATGATCACCAACCCACTCAATTCAAACACAAGCAACAACCCATTCAATTCAAATACAATCACCAACCCACTCAATTTAAATACGATCACCAGTCCACTCAATTTAAATACGATCACCAGTCCACTCAATTCAAATACAATCGTCGCCCCACTCTATTCAAATACAAACACCACTCCACTCTATTCAAATACAAACACCACTCCACTCAATTCAAATACAATCACCACTCCACTCAATTGAAATACAATCGTCGCCCTACTCTATTCAAATACAATCACCACTCCACTCAATTCAAATACAATCACCACTCCTCTCAATTCAAATACAACCGTCGCTCCACTCAATTCAAATACAATCGTCGCTCCAATCAATTCAACTAGAATCAACACACCACTGAATTCAACTACAATCACCACTCCACACAATTCAACTACAATCAGGTGTCCACTCAATTCAAATACACTCATCACTCCATTCAATTCAAATACAATCACCAACCCACTCAATTCAAATACAATCGCCAACCCAGTCAATTTAAATAAAATCACCAACCCACTCAGTTCAAATACAATCACCAACACACTCAGTTCAAATACAAACACCAACACACTCAATTCAAATACAATCGCCAACCCAGTCAATTTAAATAAAATCACCAACCCACTCAGTTCAAATACAATCACCAACACACTCAATTCAAATACAATCACCAACCCAGTCAATTTAAATAAAATCACCAACACACTCAGTTCAAATACAATCACCAACCCACTCAATTCAAATACAATCGCCAACCCAGTCAATTTAAATAAAATCACCAACACACTCAGTTCAAATACAATCACCAACACACTCAATTCAAATACAAACATCCCTCCACTCAATCCAAATACAAACATCCCTCCACTCAATCCAAATACAAACATCCCTCCACTCAATCCAAATACAAACATCCCTCCGCTCAATCCAAATACAAACATCCCTCCACTCAATCCAAATACAAACATCCCTCCACTCAATCCAAATACAAACATCCCTCCACTCAATCCAAATACAAACATCCCTCCACTCAATCCAAATACAAACATCCCTCCGCTCAATCCAAATACAAACATCCCTCCACTCAAGCTAAATACAAACATCCCTCCACTCAATCCAAATACAAACATCCCTCCACTCAAGCCAAATACAAACATCCCTCCACTCAATCCAAATACAAACATCCCTCCACTCAAGCGATGGGGACTGTCATGTCTGCCTGAGAGGGCAGATGCTTTAACGCCCGACATAAAAGGGGGTAACTCAGCGACCTGATGTGGTGGAAGATCATCCCGATCGCTGGAGATCTGTCGATCCCTGGATCAGGCTGAGACAGAGAGGCCTCAACAACCCTTCACTCAATTTGGGAGAAAGTCATGAAAACACTCACTCGCTTATTAAAAGTTGCGTAGAAAGCAATATATGGTTGGAATTCTTCAGCTGCCTCTTCAAAGGCTTTGAAATCTAAAGAATAGAAAGGAGAACACTTAATAGGGTTTGTTCGGCATCCTGGTTAGATCAAGCCTGCCACACAGTGCACAGTTCTGGTCTCCGTATCCCTCAGTTAGACCACACTTGGAGCACTGTGCACAGTTCTGGTCTCCGTATACCTCGGTTAGACCACACTTGGAGCACTGTGCACAGTTCTGGTCTCCGTATCCCTCAGTTAGACCACACTTGGAGCACTGTGCACAGTTCTGGTCTCCGTATCCCTCGGTTAGACCACACCTGGAGCACTGTGCGCAGTTCTGGTCTCCGTATCCCTCGGTTAGACCACACTTGGAGCACTGTGTGCAGTTCTGGTCTCCGTAACCCTCGGTTAGACCACACCTGGAGCACTGTGCACAGTTCTGGTTTCCGTATCCCTCTGTTAGACCACACTTGGAGCACTGTGCACAGTTCTGGTCTCCGTATACCTCGGTTAGACCACACTTGGAGCACTGTGCACAGTTCTGGTCTCCGTATCCCTCGGTTAGACCACACTTGGAGCACTGTGCACAGTTCCGTTCTCCATAGCAACAAATTGAGTTTTGGAAGTGCAGAAAGATAATACAATTTGACAAATACCGTGCAGACTGTGGTGGTTTTCACTGAATGTAAGTCTTAAAAATGGAGGAGGATTTGGATGAAAGCGGATTGGAGGAGAAGGAATGTGGGATTAGATTGGAAGGATGCTGGTCTGTGGGGAAGTTACCGGACGGATAGTTAGTGGGTGGGAGGGTGTTGGAGGTGTGGCAATTGACTGGGGTGGGTGGAATCAGACTGGGGGGTGGTTTAGAGGGGAGGGGGATTGGAGTGTTGGGGGAGTGAAGGGAATGGGAATTGGAGGGTAGGATGTTGTTGGGGGGTGTGTTGAAGGGGAGAGTGTTGGAGAGGAGGGGAGGTTATTTGGGGGGAGGGTATTTGAGTGGAGATTACTGCGGGGGTTGGAGACTGGAGGGGAGGGAGATTGGAGGAGAAAGTATAGGAGGGGAGGGCATTTGGAGAACAAGGCATTGAAGGGGAGAGTGTTTGAGGAGAAGGCATTTGGTGTGGAGACTTTGAGGGGAGGGAATTGGAGAGGAGGGGTTTGGAGGGGAGGGTGTTTGGAGGGGAGGGTGTTTGGGGGGATGGGATTGGAGTGGAGTGGATTAGAGGGGAGGGTGTTGGAGGGGAGGGTGTTGGAGGTGTGGGGATTGGAGTTGTGAGTGTTGAAGGGGAGGGGATTGGAGGGTAGTGGATTTGAGTGGAGGGTGTTGGAGGGGACGGTGTTGAAGGGGAAGGAGTTGAAGGGGAGGGGATTGGAGGGGAGTGGATTAGAGTGGAGGGTGTTGGAGGGGTGGGTGTTGGAGGGGAGGGTGTTGGAGGGGAGGGTGTTGGAAGGATGAGGATTGGAGGGGTGGGTGTTGAAGGGGAGGGGATTGGAGGGGTGGGTGTTGACGGGGAGGGGATTGTAGGGGAGGGGATTGGAGGGGAGATTGTTGAAGGGGAGGGGATTGGAGGAGAGGGGATTGGAGGGGAGGGCGTTGGAGGTGAGGGTGTTGGAGGGGCTGGGGATTGGAGGGGAAGGGATTGGAGGGGAGGGATGGAGGGAGTGGGGAAGTGAAGGCAAGTCAGCCTGTAACCCTGTGATGGTTAGATCCCTCAGCACAGGAGTACTGCAAGGGAGGGAGATTGGAGGGGAGGGAGATTGGAAGGGAGGGAGATTGGAGGGGAGGGAGATTGGAAGGGAGGGAGATTGGAGGGGAGGGAGATTGGAAGGGAGGGAGATTGGAGGGGAGGGAGATTGGAGGGGAGGGAGATTGGAAGGGAGGGAGATTGGAGGGGAGGGAGATTGGAGGGGAGGGAGATTGGAGTAGAAAGGAGTTTGGAGAGCATGGAGGGGGAGTGTGATGGTGTGTGAGGCAGGCCCTTACGTTCAGAGTGCTCGTTCTTGAAGTAACCAACCAGCTTGGTCTCATCGTCATCGTCCTCGAAGGAATCGATCTCACTCTCATCATCGATCATCTCGACTGGGTCCTCCAACACCTACACAGGGAGTACAGAGACAGAGAAAACTGGGTGGAGGCTCAAAGTTAGGGCCCCGTGACACATAAAGTCGAACAGGAGAGCGAATAAACAGCACGAAAAGAGGCCATTCTACCCATCCCTTCCATACTGGCACTTCCCACTCCAGCTTCATCTCATTGCGTCACCTGATCCTTTCATTCCTTCCCGCCCCACTTCGTGTGTTTATCCAGCTTCCCCCTTAAATCCATCCACACTATTCATCTCAGACCACTCCCCCTGGGCGCAAGCTCCACATTCTCACCAAATCTCTGGGTAAATGTCTTTCTCCTGAATTCCTGATTGGATTTATCATAGACTGTCTTGTATTAATGGGCACTAGTTCTGGTCTCACCCTCCAACCCATAACTAGAAACACTTTCTATCTGTGAACTCACCCGAAACTCCATGTTTCACCTCGAAGACCTCTCTCAGGTGACGACTTAGTCCTCCCTTTTATAACCTTCACTGACCGGAATAACTCCTCAATTCTGATTTCAACTTCTCACATACGGAGACCAGAACTGTGCACAGTGCTCCAAGTGTGCTCTAACCGAGGGATATGGAGACCAGAACTGTGCACGGTCCTCCAAGTGTGGTCTAACCGAGGGATACGGAGACCAGAACTGTGCACAGTGCTCCTAGTGTGGTCTAACCGAGGGATACGGAGACCAGAACTGTGCACAGTGCTCCAAGTGTGGTCTAAACGAGGGATACGAAGACCAGAACTGTGCACAGTGCTCCAAGTGTGGTCTAACTGAAGGATACGGAGACCAGAACTGTGCACAGTGCTCCAAGTGTGGTCTAACCGAGGGATACGGAGACCAGAACTGTGCACAGTGCTCCAAGTGTGGTCTAACCGAGGGATATGGAGACCAGAACTGTGCACAGTGCTCCAAGTGTGGTCTAACTCGGGATACGGAGACCAGAACTGTGCACAGTGCTCCAAGTGTGGTCTAACCGAGGGATACGGAGACCAGAACTGTGCACAGTGCTCCAAGTGTGGTCTAACCGAGGGATACGGAGACCAGAACTGTGCACAGTGCTCCAAGTGTGGTCTAACCGAGGGATACGGATACCAGAACTGTGCACAGTGCTCCAAGTGTGGTCTAACCGAGGGATACGGAGACCAGAACTGTGCACAGTGCTCCACATGTGGTCTAACCGAGGGATACGGAGACCAGAACTGTGCACAGTGCTCCACGTGTGGTCTAACCGAGGGATACGGAGACCAGAACAGTGCACAGTGCTCCGAGTGTGGTCTAACCAAGGGATACGGAGACCAGAACTGTGCATAGTGCTCCAGGTGTGGTCTAACCGAGGGATACGGAGACCAGAACAGTGCACAGTGCTCCGAGTGTGGTCTAACCGAGGGATACGGAGACCAGAACTGTGCATAGTGCTCCAAGTGTGGTCTAACCGAGGGATACGGAGACCAGAACTGTGCACAGTGCTCCAAGTGTGATCTAACCGAGGGATACGGAGACCAGAACTGTGCACAGTGCTCCAAGTGTGGTCTGACCGAGGGATACGGAGAGCAGAACTGGGCACAGTGATCCAAGTGTGGTCTAACCGAGAGATACGGAGACCAGACTCTTAATTGTTTATTTCTGAGGTGTTTTGGCATCACTGGGAGTTTGGGTGGTCCAACAGTTTATGCCAAACCCAAGTGCTGCAGAGTGTGGATGTGGTGCCAATGAAGAGGGCTGCTTTGTCCTGGATGGATTTTTTATTATTATTATTCATTCATACGATGTGGGTATCGCTGGCCGGGCCATGTATTGCCCATCGCTAACTGCCCTTGTTCAGAGGGTATTTAAGAGTCAACCACGTCGTAGTGGGTCTGGAGTCATGTGTAGAGCCAGACTGGGTAAGGACAGCCGACTTCCTCCTCGAAAGGCGATTAGTGACCCTGAGGGGGTTTTTTACAACCATCAACGTCACCACCAGAGTTTTACTTCCAGAATTTCACTGACTGCCTTGGCGGGAGTTGAACCCAGGTCCCCAGGGCATCACCCTGAATCTTCCCAACACCAGCCAGTGACAGTATCACTACCGTCTCCCCGAGCTTCTTGAGTGTTGTGGGAGCTGCGCTCACCCAGGCACAGTGGAGAGCATTCCATCACACTCCTGACTTGCGCCTTGTCGATGGTGGACAGCCTTTGGGGGAGTCAGGAGGTGAGTTACTCTCCGCAGGATTCCCAGCCTCTGACCTGCTCCCACATCTCCCCCTCACCCCGCTCTCTCCATGCCAGCTGAGAAACCTTCACTCACGTCCAGGAGAAACTCCACGATGGTGTCAGCAGCCAGCTCGCCATCGTACTCGATCACGTTATCTTCCTTGAAAACGTAGATGCTCCCCTGCTCGGACAGACCTGTAACGGGGATAGAGGCTGTGACAGGCCAAGACTTCATCCACAGGCCCGTCAGATAGTTCAGTCCCCCAGCCCAGGAGCTTGGGCCTTCTCCCTGCTCCACTGCCTGGGCGTGGACAGAGTACAGAGCGAGGGACACTGCTCTCCTTTCCTCCCCCCTCCTCGCCTACCCTCTCGCCAATCCCCACTCCCCCACTCCCCACGCCCCAATCCCCCACTCCCCAATCCCCACTCCCCCACTCCCCCACTCCCCACTCCCCCACTCCCCCACTCCCCACGCCCCAATCCCCACTCCCCTCTCCTCCACTCCCCAATCCCCACTCCCCCACTCCCCACTCCCCACTCCCCCACTCCCCCACTCCCCACGCCCCAATCCCCCACTCCCCCACCCCCCACTCCCACTCCCCCACTCCCCACGCCCCAATCCCCCACACCCCCACCCCCCACTCCCCCACTCCCCCACTCCCCCACTCCCCCACTCCCCCACTCCCCCACTCCCCCACTCCCCACTCCCCCACTCCCCACTCCCCACTCCCCCACTCCCCCACTCCCCACTCCCCCACTCCCCAATCCCCACTCCCACTCCCCCACTCCCCCACCCCCCACTCCCACTCCCCCACTCCCCACGCCCCAATCCCCCACACCCCCACCCCCCACTCCCACTCCCCCACTCCCCACGCCCCAATTCCCACTCCCCTCTCCTCCACTCCCCAATCCCCACTCCCCCACTCCCCTCTCCTCCACTCCCCAATCCCCACTCCCCCACTCCCCACGCCCCAATCCCCCACACCCCCACCCCCCACTCCCACTCCCCCACTCCCCCACTCCCCCACTCCCCCACTCCCCACTCCCCCACTCCCCACTCCCCACTCCCCACGCCCCACTCCCCCACTCCCCCACTCCCCTCTCCTCCACTCCCCAATCCCCACTCCCCCACTCCCCACGCCCCAATCCCCCACTCCCCCACACCCCCACTCCCACTCCCCCACTCCCCCACTCCCCCACTCCCCACTCCTACTCCCCCACTCCCCCACTCCCACTCCCCCACTCCCCCACTCCCCACTCCCACTCCCCCACTCCCCCACTCCCCACTCCCACTCCCCCACGCCCCACTCCCCACTCCCCCACTCCCCCACTCCCCCACTCCCCACTCCCCACTCCCCACTCCTCCACTCCCCACTACCCCACTCCCCACTCCCCCACTCCCCACTCCCCCTCTCCCAATCCCCACTCCTCCACTCCCCCACTCCCCACTCCACACACCCCCACTCCCCACTCCCCCACTCCCCCACTCCCCACTCCCCAATCCCCACTCCCCCACTCCTCAATCCCCACTCCCCCACTCCCCCACTCCCCCACTCCCCCACTCCCCCACTCCCCCACTCCCCCACTCCCCCACTCCCCCACTCCCACTCCCCCACTCCCCCACTCCCCCACTCCCACTCCCCCACTCCCCCACTCCCCCACTCCCCACTCCCCACTCCCCCACTCCCCACTCCCCCACTCCCCCACTCCCCACTCCCCCACTCCCCCACTCCCCACTCCACCACTCCCCACTCCCCCACTCCCCCACTCCCCACTCCCCACTCCCCCACTCCCCACTCCCTCACTACCCCACTCCCCCACTCCCCACTCCCCCACTCCCCCACTCCCCTCTCCCCCACATCCCCACACCCCCACACCCCCACCCCCGCACTCCCCTCTCCCCCACATCCCCACACCCCCACTCCCCCACACCCCCATCCCCTCTCCCCCTCTCCCCCACACACCCACACCCCCACTCCCCCACTCCCCCACTCCCCAAACGCCACTCCCCCGCTCCAGTCCCCTCCACTCTATCCTTCCCACCCTTTTCGTTCTATCTTCCCCTCCTCTCCCCTCTCCCTCTCCTTCACTCTCCCTCTCCCTTTCCTCCACTCCTCTCTCCCTCCTCCTCTCCCCTCCAGTTCTCCTCTCCTTCCCTCTCCACCCCAACCCCACTGCTCCCCTCTCCTTTCCCTCTTCTCTCCCTCTCGGCTCACATGCCCCCTCCTCACTCGCCGTCTCCCCTCCCCCCCTCCGGTCAGCAGTCCGCACCAATGAAGGGAAGCGTAGAGTAAATGACTCACCCAGTTTCTTAGCGACAGCCTCATCCTCCCCAGCATCGACCAAACCAAAGCCAATGTTCTCATCCTCCAGGACCTGGGCTGCTAGCTGGGGTCAGGGGGTTGGTGGGCGAGGAGGGAACAAAAGAGAGGGATTTTCATTAGAGCCAGCTCTCAAAATCCAGCCGTCAGCTCACTCAACACCAACACGGACACGGGGATCAACACGGGCACAACATGGACACAACTCACACCCAACATTGACACAACACAGATCCAGTACAGACACAACTCACACCCAACATGGACACAACACAGACCCAATACAGACACAACTCACACCCAAAATGGACACAACACAGTCCCAATACAGACACAACTCACACCCAACATGGACACAACACAGTCCCAATACAGACACAACTCACACCCAACATTGACACAACACAGACCCAATACAGACACAACTCACACCCAACATTGACATAACACAGACCCAATACAGACACAACTCACACCCAACATGGACACAACACAGACCCAATACTGACACAACTCACACCCAACATGGACACAACACAGACCCAATACTGACACAACTCACACCCAACATGGACACAACACAGATCCAATAAAGACACAACACAAGCCCAACATGGACACAACACAGATCCAATACTGACAAAACTCACACCCAACATGGACACAACACAGACCCAATACAGACACAACTCACACCCAACATGGACACAACACTGAACCAATACTGACACAACTCACACCCAAAATGGACACAACACAGACCCAATACTGACACAACTCACACCCAACATGGACACAACACAGACCCAATACTGACACAACTCACACCCAACATGGACACAACACAGATCCAATAAAGACACAACTCAAGCCCAACATGGACACAACACAGATCCAATACTGACAAAACTCACACCCAACATGGACACAACACAGACCCAATACAGACACAACTCACACCCAACATGGACACAACACAGACCCAATACAGACAAAACTCACACCCAACATGGACACAACACAGATCCAATACAGACACAACTCAAGCCCAACATGGACACAACACTGACCCAATACAGACACAACTCACACTCAACATGGACACAACACAGACCCAATACTGAAACAACTGACACCCAACATGAAGACAACACAGAACCAATACTGATATAACGCACACCCAACATTGGCACAACACAGACCCAATAAAGACACAACTCACACTCAACATGTACACAACACTGACACAATAATGAAACAACTCAGACCCAACATGGACACAACACAGACCCAATACTGACACAACTCACACCCAACATGGACAAAACAAGAAACAATACAGACACAACTCACAACCAACATGGACACAACACAGACCCAATACAGACACAACTCAGACGCAACATGGACACAACACTGACACAATACAGACAAAAATCTTACCCAACATGGACGCAACACAGACCCAATATTGACACAACTCACACCCAAACATGGACACAACACAGACCCAATAGAGAAACAACTCCCACTCAAAATGTACACAACACTGACTCAATACAGACACAAATCACACCCAACATGGACAAAACATTGACCCAATACAGAAACAACTCACACCCAACATGGACACAACACGGACCCAATAATGAAACAACTCACACACAACATGTAGACAACACTGACCCAATACAAACACAACTCACACCCAACATGGACACAACACAGACCCAATACAGACACAACTCACACCCAACATGGACACAACAAAGACCCAATACGAACACATCTCACACCCAACATGGACACAACAAAGACCCAATACTGACACAACTCACACTCAACATTGACACAACACAGTCCCAATTCAGACACAAACCAAACCCAACATGGAAACAACACAGACCCAATACTGACACAACTCACAAACAAGATGGACACAACACAGACCCAATACTGACACAAGTCACACCCAACATGGACACAACACAGACCCAATACTGACACAACTCACACCCAACATGGACACAACACAGACACAATACTGAAAAAACTCACACCCAAAATGGACACAACACAGACACAATACAGACACAACTCACACCCAACATGGACACAACACAGAACCAATACAGACACAACTCACACCCAACATGGACACAACACAGACCCAATACTGACACATCTCACACCCAACATGGACACAACACAGCCACAATACTGACAAAACTCATACCCAATATGGACACAACACAGACCCAATACTGACACAACACAAACACATCACGGACGCAACACAGACCCAATATTAACACAACTCACACCCAACATGGACACAACACAGACCCAGTACAGACACAAATCACACCCAACATGGAGAGAACACAGACCCAATACTGAAACAACTCACACCCAATTTAGACACAATACAGTCCCAATACTGACACAATTCACTCTCAACATGTACACAACAAAGACCTAATACAGGACAACTCACACCCAACATGGACAAAACACAGACCCAATACTGACACAAGTCAGTCCCACCATAGAAACAACACAGAACCAATACAAACACAAATCAAAACCAACATGGACACAACACTGAACCAATACTGACACAACTCACACCCAACATGGACACAACACTGACCCAATACAGAGACAACTAACACACAACATGGACACAACAATGACCCAAACTGACACAACTCACACCCAACATGGACACAACACAGACTCAATACAGACACAACTCACACACAACATGGACACAACACAGACCCAATACAGACACAACTCACACCCAACATGGACACAACACTGACCCAATACTGACACAACTCACACCCAACATGGACACAGCACTGACCCAATACTGACACAACTCACACCCAGCATGGACACAAGACAGACACAATACTGACACAACTCACACACTTCATGGACGCAACACAGACACAATATTAAAACAACTCACACCCAACATGGACACAACACAGACCCAATACAGACACAACTCACACCCAACATGGACACAACACAGACCAAATACTGAAACAACTCACACTCAACATGGACACAAGACAGTCCCAATACTGACACAACTCACACACAACATGGATGCAACACAGACACAAGACAATAACAACTCACACCCAACATGGACACAACACAGACCCAATACAGACACAAAACAAACCCAACATGTACACAACACAGTCCCAATACAGACAGAACCCACACCAAACATGGACACAACACAGAGCCAATAGAGACACAACTCACACCCAACATGGACACAACACAGACCCAATAATGACACAGTTCAGACCCAAGATGGACACAACAAAGACCCAATACTGACACAACTCACGCCCAACTTCGACATATAACAGAACCAATACAGAAAAAACTCACACCCAACATGGACACAACACAGACCCAATACAGGCACAACTCACAACTAACATGGACACAAAACTGACCCAATACTGACACAACTCACACCCAACATGAACACAACAAAGAACCAATACTGACACAACTCACATCCAACATGGACACAACAAAAACCCAATACTGACACAACTCACACCCAACATGGACACAACACAGAACCAACACAGGTATAACTCACACTCAACATGGACACAACACAGACACAATACAGACACAACTCACAGTCAACATGGACGCAACACTGCCCCAATACAGACACAACTCACACCCAACATGGACAAAACACAGACCCAATACAGACACAACTCACACCCAACATGGACACAACACAGACCCAATACAGACACAACTCACACCCAATGTGGACACAAAACTGTCCCAATACTGACACATCTCACACCCAAAATGGACACAACACTGACCCAATACTGACACAACTCACACCAAACATGGACACAACACAGACCCAAAACTGACACAACTCACACCCAACATGGAAACAACAAAGACCCAATACTGACACAACTCACACCGAACATGGACACAACACAGTCCCAATGAAGACACAACACACACCCAACATGACACAGCACAGAACCAATACAGACACAACCCACACCCAACATGGACACATAACATAACCAATACAGACAAAAGTCACACCCAGTATGGACACAACACAGACCCAGTACAGACACAACTCACACCCAACATGGACAGAACAGAGACCAATACTGAAACAACTCACACCCAATTTAGACACAACACAGACCCAAAACTGACACAACTCACACTCAACATTTACACAACAAAGTCCCAATACAGGACAACTCACACCCAACATGGACAAAACACGGACCCAATACTGACACAACTCAGACCCACCATAGACACAACACAGACCCAATACAGACACAACTCAGCACCAACATGGACACAACACTGAACCAATACTGACACAACTCACACCCAACATATACACAACACAGTCCCAATACAGACAGAACACACACGCAACATGGACACAACACTGACCCAATACAGAGACAACTCACACCTAACATGGACACAACACTGATCCAATACTGACAAAACTCACACCCAACATGGACAGAACACAGACCCAATACTCACACAACTCACACCCATCATGGACACAACAAAGAACCAATACTGACGCAACCCACACCCAACATGGACTCATAACTGAACCAATACAGACACAACTCACACCCATCATGGACACAAAACAAACCCAATACAGGCACAACTCACACCCAACATGGACACAACACACACCCAATACAGACAAAAGTCACACACAACATGGACACCACTCAGACGTAATACTGACACAACTCACACACATCATGGATGCAACACAGACCCAATACTAACACAACTCCCACAAAACAGGGAAACAACACAGACCCAATACAGACACAACTCACACCCAACATGCACACAACACAGACCAAATACTGAAACAACTCACAATCAACATGCACACAACACAGACCAAATACTGAAATAACTCACAATCAACATGGACACAACACAGTCCCAATACAGACACAACTCACACCCAACAAGCACACAACACAGACCAATTACTGAAACAACTCACACTCAACATGGACACAACACAGTCCCAATACTGACACAACACACACACAACATGGACACAACACTGACCCAATACAGAGACAACTCACACCCAACATGGACACAACACTGACCCAATACTGACACAACTCACACCAAACATGGACACAACACAGACCCAAAACTGACACAACTCACACCCAACATGGAAACAACAAAGACCCAATACTGACACAACTCACACCGAACATGGACACAACACAGTCCCAATGAAGACACAACACACACCCAACATGACACAGCACAGAACCAATACAGAAACAACCCACACCCAACATGGACACATAACATAACCAATACAGACAAAAGTCACACCCAGTATGGACACAACACAGACCCAGTACAGACACAACTCACACCCAACATGGACAGAACAGAGACCAATACTGAAACAACTCACACCCAATTTAGACACAACACAGACCCAAAACTGACACAACTCACACTCAACATTTACACAACAAAGTCCCAATACAGGACAACTCACACCCAACATGGACAAAACACGGACCCAATACTGACACAACTCAGACCCACCATAGACACAACACAGACCCAATACAGACACAACTCAGCACCAACATGGACACAACACTGAACCAATACTGACACAACTCACACCCAACATATACACAACACAGTCCCAATACAGACAGAACACACACGCAACATGGACACAACACTGACCCAATACAGAGACAACTCACACCTAACATGGACACAACACTGATCCAATACTGACAAAACTCACACCCAACATGGACAGAACACAGACCCAATACTCACACAACTCACACCCATCATGGACACAACAAAGAACCAATACTGACGCAACCCACACCCAACATGGACACATAACTGAACCAATACAGACACAACTCACACCCATCATGGACACAAAACAAACCCAATACAGGCACAACTCACACCCAACATGGACACAACACACACCCAATACAGACAAAAGTCACACACAACATGGACACCACTCAGACGTAATACTGACACAACTCACACACATCATGGATGCAACACAGACCCAATACTAACACAACTCCCACAAAACAGGGAAACAACACAGACCCAATACAGACACAACTCACACCCAACATGCACACAACACAGACCAAATACTGAAACAACTCACAATCAACATGCACACAACACAGACCAAATACTGAAATAACTCACAATCAACATGGACACAACACAGTCCCAATACAGACACAACTCACACCCAACAAGCACACAACACAGACCAATTACTGAAACAACTCACACTCAACATGGACACAACACAGTCCCAATACTGACACAACACACACACAACATGGACACAACACTGACCCAATACAGAGACAACTCACACCCAACATGGACACAACACTGACCCAATACTGACACAACTCACACCAAACATGTACACAACACAGACCCAATACTCACACAACTCACACCCTTCATGGACACAACACAGACCAAATACTGACAAAACCCACACCGAACATGGACACATAACAGAACCAATACAGACACAACTCATACCCAACATGGACACAACACAGACCCAATACAGTCACAACTCACACCCAACATGGACACAACAAACACCCAATACAGACAAAAGTCACACCCAACATGGACACAACACAGACACAAAACAGACACAACTCACACCCAACATGGACAAAACACAGACCCAAAACAGACACAACTCACACCCAACATGGACACAACTCAGAACCAATACAGACACAACTAACACCCAACATGCACACCAGACAATCCCAATACAGACACAACTCACACCCAACATGGACACAACACTGACCCAATACTGACACAACTCACACCCAACATGGACACAACACAGACCCAATGTTGACACAACTCACACCCATCATGGACTCAACACAGACCCAATACTTACACAACAAACACCCAACATGGACACATAACAGAACCATACAGACACAACTCACACCCAATATGGACACAACACAGACCCAATACAGACACAACTCACACCCAACATGGACACATAACAGAACCAATAAAGACACAACTCACTCCCAATATGGACACAACACACACCCAATACAGACAAAAGTCACACCCAGCATGGACACTACACAGACACAATACTGACACAACTCACACACATCATGGACGCAACACTGACCCAATACTGACACAACTCACACCCAACATGGACACAACACCAACACTGACCCAATACTGACACAACTCACAACGAACATGGACACAACACAGTCCCAATAAAGACACAACTCACACCCGACATGGACACAACACAGACCCAATACAGACACAACTCACACAGAACATGCACACAACACAGACCAAATACTGAAACAACTCACACTCAACATGGACACAACACAGTCCCAATACTGACACAACTCCCACACAACATGGACGCAACACAGACCCAAGACAAACACAACTCACACCCAACATGGACACAACAAAGACCCAATAGAGACACAACTCACACCCAACATGTACACAACACAGACCAAATACTGCCACAACTCACACCCAACATGGACACAACACAGACCCAATACAGGCATAACTCACACCCAACATGGACACAACACACACCCAATACAGACAATAGTCACACCCAGCATGGCCACAACACAGACCCAATACTGACACAACACACACACATCATGGACGCAACACAGACCCAATATTAACACAACTCACACCCAACATGGACACAACACAGACCCAATACAGACAAAACTCACACCCAACATGCACACAACACAGACCAAATACTGAAAAAACTCACAATCAACATGGACACAACACACTCCCAAGACAAACACAACTCACACCCAACATGGACACAACACAGACCCAATACAGGAACAACTCACACCCAACATTCACAAAACAGAGACCCAATACTGACACAACCCACACCCAACATGAACACAACACAGACCCAATACTGACACAACTCACACCCAACATAGACACAACACAGACCCAATACTGACACAACTCACACTCAACATGTACACAAGACAGAGCAAATACAGACACAAACCACACCCAACCTGGACACAACACAGACACTATACTGAAACAAATCACACCCAATATAGACACAACACAGGCCAAATATTGACACAACTAACACTCAACATGTACACAGCACAGACCAAATACTGACACAACTAACACTCAAAATGCACACAACACAGACCCAATATTGACACAACTGACTGCCAACATAGGCACAACACAGACCCAATAATGACACAACAGACACCCAACATGGACACAACACAGACACAATACAGACACAACTCACACCCAACATGGACAAAACACTGAGCCAATACAGAGACAACTCACACCCAACATGGACACAGCACAGACCCAATACAGACACAATCCACACACAACTTGGACTCCACACAGACCTAATACAGACACAACTCACACCCAACATGGACACAACACAGACCCAATACAGACACAACTCACACTCAACATGGACACAACACAGACCCAATACAGACACAACTCACACCCAAAGTGGACACAACACTGTCCCAATACTGACACAACTCACACCCAAAATGGACACAACACTGACCCAATACTGACACAACTCACATCCAACATGGACACAACACAGAACCAATACAGACACAACTCACACCGAACATGGACACAACACAGTCCCAATAAAGACACAACTCACACCCAACATTGACACAACACAGACCCAATACAGACACAACCCACACCCAACATGGACACATAATAGAACCAATACAGACACATCTCACACCCAACATGGACACAACATGACACAATACAGGCACAACTCACACCCAACATGGACACAAGACACACCCAATACAGACAAAAGTAACACCCAGCATGGACACAACACAGACGCAATACTGACACAACTCACACACATCATGGACGCAACACAGACCCAATATTAACACAACTCACACCCAACATGGACACAAAACAGACCCAGTACAGACACAACTCACACCCAACATGCACACAACACAGACCCAATACTGACACAAATCACACTCATCATTTACACAACACAGACCCAATACAGGACAACTCAAACCCAACATGGACAAAACACGGACCCAATACTGACAGAACTCACACCCTCCGTAGACACAACACTGACCCAATACAGACACAACTCACACCCAACATGGACACAACACTGAACCAAAACTGACACAACTCACACCCAACATAGACACAACGCAGACCCAATACAGACAGAACTCACACCCAACATGGACACAACACTGACCCAATACAGAGACAACTCACGCCCAACATGGACACAACACTAACCCAATACTGACACAACTCACACCCAACATGGACACATAACAGAACCAATACAGACACAACTCACACCCCACATGGACACAACACAGACCCAATACAGTCACAACTCACACCCAACATGGACACAACAAACACCCAATACAGTCAAAAGTCACACCCAACATGGACACAACACAGACACAAAACAGACACAACTCACACCCAACATGGACACAACACAGAACCAATACAGAAACAACTCACACCCAACATGCACACAAGACAATCCCGATACAGACACAACTCACACCCAACATGGACACAACAAACACCCAATACAGTCAAAAGTCACACCCAACATGGACACAACACAGACACAAAACAGACACAACTCACACCCAACATAGACACAACACAGACCCAATACAGACACAAATCACACCCAACATGGACACAACACAGAACCAATACAGAAACAACTCACACCCAACATGCACACAAGACAATCCCGATACAGACAACTCACACTCAACATGGACGCAACACTGACCCAATACTGACACAACTCACACCCAACATGGACACAACACAGACCCAATACAGACACAACTCACACCCAATGTGGACACAACACTGTCCCAATACTGACACAACTCACACCCAAAATGGACACAACACTCACCTAATACTGACACAACTCACACCGAACATGGACACAACACAGTCCCAATAAAGACACAACTCACACCCAACATGGACACAACACTGACCCAATACAGACACAACCCACACCCAACATGGACACATAACAGAACCAATAAAGACACAACTCACACCCAACATGGACACAACATGACCCAATACAGGCACAACTCACACCAAACATGGACACCACACACACACAATAAAGACAAAAGTCACCCCCAGCATGGACACAACACAGACACAATACTGACACAACTCACACACATCATGGACGCAACACCGACCCAATATTAACACAACTCACACCCAACATGGACACAACACAGACCCAGTAAAGACACAACTCACACCCAACATGCACAGAACACAGACCCAATACTGAAACAACTCACATCCAATTTAGACACAACACAGACCCAATATTGACACAAATCACCCTCATCATTTACACAACACAGACCCAATACAGGACAACTCAAACACAAAATGGACAAAACACAGACCCAATACTAACAGAACTCACACCCTCTATAGACACAACACAGACCCAAAACAGACACAACTCACAGCCAACATGGACAAAACACTGAACCAATACTGACACAACTCATACCCAACATAGACACAACACAGACCCAATACAGACAGAACTCACACACAACATGCACACAACACAGACCCAATACAGAAACAACTCACACACAACATGCACACAACACAGACCAAATACTGAAACAACTCACACTCAACATGGACACAACACTGTCCCAATACTGACACAACTCACACAGAACATGGACGCAACACAGACCCAAGACAAACACAACTCACACCCAACATGGACACAACACAGACCCAATACACACACAACTCACACCCAACATGCACACAGCACAGACCAAATACTGACACAACTCACACCCAACATGGACACAACACAGACCCAATACAGGCATAACTCACACCCAACATGGACACAACACATACCCAATACAGACAATAGTCACACCCAGCATGGACACAACACAGACCCAATACTGACACAACACACACACTTCATGGACGCAACACAGACCCAATATTAACACAACTCACACCGAACATGGACACAACACAGACCCAATACAGACACAACTCACACCCAACATGCACACAGCACAGACCAAATACTGAAAAAACTCACAATTAACATGGACCCAACACACTCCCAATACTGACACAAATCACACACAACATTGACGCAACACAGACCCAAGACAAACACAACTCACACCCAAAATGGACACAACACAGACCCTATAGAGGAACAACTCACACCCCACATGCACACAACAGAGACCCAATACTGAAAAAAATCACACCCAACATAGACACAACACAGACCCAATACAGACACAAACCACACCCAACATGGACACATAACACAACCAATACAAACACATCTCACACCCTACATGGACACATCATGACCCAATACAGGCACAACTCACACCCAACATGGACACAACACACACCCAATACAGACAAAAGTAACACACAGCTTGGACACAACACAGACACAATACTGACACAACTCACACACATCATGGACGCAACACAGACCCAATATTAACACAACTAACACCCAACATGGACACAACACAGACCCAATACTGAAACAACTCACATCCAATTTAGACACAACACAGGCCCAATACTGACACAAATCACACTCATCATTTACACAACACAGACCCAATACAGGACAACTCAAACCCAACATGGACAAAACACGGACCCATTACTGACAGAACTCACACCCTCCATAGACACAAAACTGACCCAATACAGACACAACTCACACCCAACATGGACACAACACTGAACCAATACTGACACAACTCACACCCAACTTAGACACAACACAGACCCAATACAGACAGAACTCACACACAACATGGACACAACACTGACCCAATACAGAGACAACTCACACCCAACATGGACACAACACTGACCCAATACTGACACAACTCACACCAAACATGTACACAACACAGACCCAATACTCACACAACTCACACCCTTCATGGACACAACACAGACCAAATACTGACAAAACCCACACCCAACATGGACACATAACAGAACCAATACAGACACAACTCACACCCAACATGGACACAAAACAGACCCAATACAGTCACAACTCACACCCAACATGGACACAACAAACACCCAATACAGACAAAAGTCACACCCAACATGGACACAACACAGACACAAAACAGACACAACTCACACCCAACATGGACAAAACACAGACCCAAAACAGACACAACTCACATCCAACATGGACACAACACAGAACCAATACAGACACAACTAACACCCAACATGCACACAAGACAATCCCAATACAGACACAACTCACACCCAACTTGGACACAACACTGACCCAATACTGACACAACTCACACCCAACATGGACACACCACAGACCCAATATTGACACAACTCACACCCATCATGGACTCAACACAGACCCAATACTGACACAACAAACACCCAACATGGACTCATAACAGAACCATACAGACACAACTCACACCCAATATGGACACAACACAGACCCAATACAGTCACAACTCACACCCAACATGGACACAACACAGTCCTAATAAAGACACAATTCACACTCAACATGGACACAACACAGACCCAATACAGACACAACCCACACCCAACATGGACACAACACAGACAAAATACTGTCACAACCCACACCCAACATGGAAACAACACACACCCAATACTGACACAACTCACATCCAATTTGGACACACACAGACCCAATACTGACAAAACTCACACTCATCATGTACACAACACAGACACAATACTGACACAACTCAGACCCAACATGGACAAAACACTAAACCAATACTGGCACAACTCACACCCAAGATAGACAAAACATAGACACAATACTGACACAACTCACACCTAACATGGTCACAACACAGACACAATACAGACACAACTCACACCCAACATGGACACAACACACACCTAACACAGACAAAATTCACACCTAACATGGACACAACACAGACACAATACTGACACAACTCACACATATCATGGAAGCAACACAGACCCAATACAGACACAACTCACAACCAACATGGAAACAACACAGACCCAATACTGACACAACTCACACTCATCATGTACACAACACAGACCTAATAATGACAAAACGCACATCCAACATGGACAAAACTCTGACCCAATACTGGCACAACTCACACCCAACATAGACAAAACATAGACCCAATACTGACACAACTCACACCCAACATGGTCACAGCACAGACACAATACAGACACAACTCACACCCAACATGGACACAACACTGACCCAATACAGAGACAAATCACACCCAACATGGACACAACACAGACCCAATACTGGCACAAGCCACACCCAACTTGGACACAACACAGACCCAATACTGGCACAACCCACACACAATTTAGACACAACACAGAGCCAATGCAGGCACAACTCACACCCAACGTGGACACATCACACATCCAATGCAGACAAACGTCACACTCAAAATGGACACAACACAGACCCAATACTGACACAACTCACACCCAACATGGACACAACACAGACCCAATACTGACACAACTCACACCCAACATGGACACAACACTGACCCAATACAGAAACAACTCAAACCCAACATCGACACATAACAGAACCTATACAGACAAAACTCACAGCCAACATGGACACAACACAGACCCAATACAGGTACAACTCACACCCATCATCGACACATAACAGAACTTATACAGACAAAACTCACAGCCAACATGGACACAACACAGACCCAATACAGGTACAACTCACACCCAACATGGACACAACACAGACCCGATACTGATACAACTCACACCCAACATGAAATCAACACAGACCCAATAATGACACAACTCACACCCAAGTTGGACACAACACAGCCCCAATACAGACACAACTCACACCCAACATGGACACAACACAGACCCAATACTGACACAACTCACACCCAACATGGACACAAGACAGTCCCAATACAGACACAACTCACACCCAACATGTACACAACACAGACCCAATACTGAAACAACTCACATCCAACATGGACACAACACAGACCCAATACTGACACAACTCACACCCATCATGGACACAACACAGACCCAATACTGACACAAACCACACCCAACATGGACACATAACAGAACCATACAGACACAACTCACACCCAACATGGACACAACACAGACCCAATACAGGAACAACTCACACTCAACATGTACACAACACAGACCCAATAAACGACAACACACACCCAACATGGTCAAACCACTGAACCAATACTGACACAACTCACACCCACCATAGACACAACACAGACCCAATAAAGACACAACTCACACCCAACATGGACACAACACTGAACCAATACTGACACAACTCACACCCAACATAGACACAACACAGACCCAATACAGACAGAACTCACACCCAACATGGACACAACACTGACCCAATACAGAGACAACTCACACCCAACATGGACACAACACTGAACCAATACTGACACAACTCACACCCAAAATGGACACAACACAGACCAATACTCACACAACTCACACCCTTCATGGACACAACACAGACCCAATACTGACACAACACACACCCAAAATGGACACGTAACAGAACTAATACAGACACAAATCACACCCAACATGGACACAAGACATTCCAAATACAGACACAACTCACACCCAACATGGACACAACACACACCCAATACTGACACAACTGCCACAGAACATGGACACTACAAAGTCCCAATAAAGACCGAAATCACACCCAACATGGACACAACACAGACCCAATAATGACACAACCCACACCCAACATGGACACAACACAGACCCAATAAAGACAAAATTCACACCCAACATGGACACAACACACACCCAATACTGACACAACTGCCACAGAACATGGACACGACACAGTCCCAATAAAGACAGAACTCACACCCAACATGGACACAATAAAGACCCATTATGACACAAGCCACACCCAACATGGACACAACACAGAACCAATACTGAAACAACTCACACCCAATTTAGACACAACACAGAGCCAATGCAGGCACAACTCACACCCAACATGGACACATCACACATCCAATGCAGACAAACGTCACACTCAAAATGGACACAACACTGACCCAATACTGACACAACTCACACCCAACATGGACACAACACAGACCCAATACTGACACAACTCACACCCAACATGGACACAACACTGACCCAATACAGAAACAACTCAGACCCATCATCGACACATAACAGAACCTATACAGACAAAACTCACAGCCAACATGGACACAACACAGACCCAATACAGGTACAACTCACACCCATCATCGACACATAACAGAACTTATACAGACAAAACTCACAGCCAACATGGACACAACACAGACCCAATACAGGTACAGCTCACACGCAACATGGACACAACACAGACCCGATACTGATACAACTCACACCCAACATGAAATCAACACAGACCCAATAATGACACAACTCACACCCAAGTTGGACACAACACAGCCCCAATACAGACACAACTCACACCCAACATGGACACAACACAGACCCAATACTGACACAACTCACACCCAACATGGACACAACACAGACCCAATACTGACACAACTCACACCCAACATGGACACAACACTGACCCAATACTGACACAACTCACACCCAACATGGACACAACACAGACCCAATACTGACACAACTCACACCCAACATGGACACAAGACAGTCCCAATACAGACACAACTCACACCCAACATGTACACAACACAGACCCAATACTGAAACAACTCACATCCAACATGGACACAACACAGACCCAATACTGACACAACTCACACCCATCATGGACACAACACAGACCCAATACTGACACAAACCACACCCAACATGGACACATAACAGAACCATACAGACACAACTCACACCCAACATGGACACAACACAGACCCAATACAGGAACAACTCACACTCAACATGTACACAACACAGACCCAATAAACGACAACACACACCCAACATGGTCAAACCACTGAACCAATACTGACACAACTCACACCCACCATAGACACAACACAGACCCAATAAAGACACAACTCACACCCAACATGGACACAACACTGAACCAATACTGACACAACTCACACCCAACATAGACACAACACAGAACCAATACAGACAGAACTCACACCCAACATGGACACAACACTGACCCAATACAGAGACAACTCACACCCAACATGGACACAACACTGAACCAATACTGACACAACTCACACCCAAAATGGACACAACACAGACCAATACTCACACAACTCACACCCTTCATGGACACTACACAGACCCAATACTGACACAACACACACCCAAAATGAACACGTAACAGAACCAATACAGACACAACTCACACCCAACATGGACACAAGACATTCCCAATACAGACACAACTCACACCCAACATGGACACAACACACACCCAATACTGACACAACTGCCACAGAACATGGACACGACAAAGTCCCAATAAAGACCGAACTCACACCCAACATGGACACAACACAGACCCAATACTGACACAACCCACACCCAACATGGACACAACACAGACCCAATACAGACACACCTCACACCCAACATGGACACAACACAGAACCAATACAGACACAACTCACACCCAACATGGATACAACACAGAACCAATACAGACACAACTCACACCCAACATGGATACAAGACAGTCCCAATACAGACACAACTCACACCCAACATGGACACAACACTGACCCAATACTGACACAACTCACACCAAACATGGACACAACACAGACCCAATACAGACACAACTCACACCCAACATGGACACAACACAGACCCAATACTGGCACAACCCACACCCAACATGGACACATAACAGATCCAATATAGACACAACTCCCACCCAACATGGACACAACACAAACACAATACAGGCACAACTCACACCCAACATGGACACAACACACACCTAACACAGACAAAATTCACACCTAACATGGACACAACACAGACACAATACTGACACAACTCACACACATCATGGAAGCAACACAGACCCAATACAGACACAACTCACAACCAACATGGAAACAACACAGACCCAATACTGACACAACTCACACTCATCATGTACACAACACAGACCCAATAATGACAAAACGCACATCCAACATGGACAAAACTCTGACCCAATACTGGCACAACTCACACCCAACATAGACAAAACATAGACCCAATACTGACACAACTCACACCCAACATGGTCACAGCACAGACACAATACAGACACAACTCACACCCAACATGGACACAACACTGACCCAATACAGAGACAAATCACACCCAACATGGACACAACACAGACCCAATACTGGCACAACCCACACACAACTTGGATACAACACAGACCCAATACTGGCACAACCCACACACAACTTGGACACAACACAGACCCAATACAGACACAACTCACACCCAACATGGAAACAATACAGACCCAATAGACACAACTCACACCCAACATGGACACAACACAGACCCAATACTGGCACAACCCACACACAACTTGGACAAAACACAGACCAAATACAGGCACAACTCACAGCCAACATGGACACAATACAGACCCAATAAAGACACAACTCACACCCAACATGGACACAACACACACCCAATACTGACACAACTTCCACAGAACATGGACACGACACAGTCCCAATAAAGACAGAACACACACCCAACATGGACACAATACAGACCCAATACAGACACAATTCACACCCAACATGGACACAACACACACCTAATACTGACACAACTGCCACAGAACATGGACACGACACAGTCCCAATAAAGACAGAACTCACACCCAACATGGACCCAATAAAGACCCAATATGACACAAGCCACACCCAACATGGACACAACACAGACCCAATACTGACAAAACTCACACCCAACATGGACACAACACAGAACCAATACTGAAACAACTCACACCCAATTTAGACACAACACAGAGCCAATGCAGGCACAACTCACACCCATCATGGACACATCACACATCCAATGCAGACAAACGTCACACTCAAAATGGACACAACACAGACCCAATACTGACACAACTCACGCCCAACATGGACACAACACAGACCCAATACTGACACAACTCACACCCAACATGGACACAACACTGACCCAATACAGAAACAACTCAGACCCATCATCGACACTTAACAGAACCTATACAGACAAAACTCACAGTCAACATGGACACAACACAGACCCAATACAGGTACAACTCACACCCATCATCGACACATAACAGAACTTATACAGACAAAACTCACAGCCAACATGGACACAACACAGACCCAATACAGGTACAACTCACACCCAACATGGACACAACACAGACCCGATACTGATACAGCTCACACCCAACATGAAATCAACACAGGCCCAATAATGACACAACTCACACCCAAGTTGGACACAACACAGCCCCAATACAGACACAACTCACACCCAACATGGACACAACACAGACCCAATACTCACACAACTCACACCCTTCATGGACACAACACAGACCCAATACTGACACAACCCACACTCAACATGGACACCTAACAGAACCAATACAGACACAACTCACACCCAACATGGACACAACACAGACCCAGTACAGGCACAACTCACACCCAACATGGACACACCAAACACCCAATACAGACAAAAGTCACACCCAACATGGACACAACACAGACCCAATACAGACACACCTCACACCCAACATGGACACAACACAGAACCAATACAGACACAACTCACACCCAACATGGATACAACACAGAACCAATACAGACACAACTCACACCCAACATGGATACAAGACAGTCCCAATACAGAAACAACTCACACCCAACATGGACACAACACTGACCCAATACTGACACAACTCACACCAAACATGGACACAACACAGACCCAATACTGACACAACTCACACCCATCATGGACAAAACACAGAACAATACTCATACAACTGACACCCAACATGGACACAACACAGACCCAATACAGAAACAACTCAGACCCATCATCGACACATAACAGAACCTATACAGAAAAAACTCACAGTCAACATGGACACAACACAGATCCAATACAGGTACAACTCACACCCATCATCGACACATAACAGAACTTATACAGACAAAACTCACAGCCAACATGGACACAACACAGAGCCAATACAGGTACAACTCACACCCAACATGGACACAACACAGACCCGATACTGATACAGCTCACACCCAACATGAAATCAACACAGGCCCAATAATGACACAACTCACACCCAAGTTGGACACAACACAGCCCCAATACAGACACAACTCACACCCAACATGGACACAACACAGACCCAATACTCACACAACTCACACCCTTCATGGACACAACACAGACCCAATACTGACACAACCCACACTCAACATGGACACCTAACAGAACCAATACAGACACAACTCACACCCAACATGGACACAACACAGACCCAGTACAGGCACAACTCACACCCAACATGGACACACCAAACACCCAATACAGACAAAAGTCACACCCAACATGGACACAACACAGACCCAATACAGACACACCTCACACCCAACATGGACACAACACAGAACCAATACAGACACAACTCACACCCAACATGGATACAACACAGAACCAATACAGACACAACTCACACCCAACATGGATACAAGACAGTCCCAATACAGACACAACTCACACCCAACATGGACACAACTCTGACCCAATACTGGCACAACTCACACCCAACATAGACAAAACATAGACCCAATACTGACACAACTCACACCCAACATGGTCACAGCACAGACACAATACAGAGACAAATCACACCCAACATGGACACAACACAGACCCAATACTGGCACAACCCACACACAACTTGGACACAACACAGTCCCAATACTGGCACAACCCACACACAACTTGGACACAACACAGACCCAATACAGACACAACTCACACCCAACATGGAAACAATACAGACCCAATACAGACACAACTCACACCCAACATGGACACAACACAGACCCAATACTGGCACAACCCACATACAACTTGGACAAAACACAGACCAAATACAGGCACAACTCACAGCCAACATGGACACAATACAGACCCAATAAAGACACAACTCACACCCAACATGGACACAACACACACCCAATACTGACACAACTTCCACAGAACATGGACACGACACAGTCCCAATAAAGACAGAACACACACCCAACATGGACACAATACAGACCCAATACAGACACAATTCACACCCAACATGGACACAACACACACCTAATACTGACACAACTGCCACAGAACATGGACACAACACAGTCCCAATAAAGACAGAACTCACACCCAACATGGACACAATAAAGACCCAATATGACACAAGCCACACCCAACATGGACACAACACAGACCCAATACTGACAAAACTCACACCCAACATGGACACAACACAGAACCAATACTGAAACAACTCACACCCAATTTAGACACAACACAGAGCCAATGCAGGCACAACTCACACCCAACATGGACACATCACACATCCAATGCAGACAAACGTCACACTCAAAATGGACACAACACAGACCCAATACTGACAAAACTCACACCCAACATGGACACAACACAGACCCAATACTGACACAACTCACACCCAACATGGACACAACACTGACCCAATACAGACACAACTCAGACCCATCATCGACACATAACAGAACCTATACAGACAAAACTCACAGTCAACATGGACACAACACAGACCCAATACAGGTACAACTCACACCCATCATCGACACATAACAGAACTTATACAGACAAAACTCACAGCCAACATGGACACAACACAGAGCCAATACAGGTACAACTCACACCCAACATGGACACAACACTGAACCAATACTGACACAACTCACACCCAACATAGACACAACACAGACCCAATACAGACAGAACTCACACCCAACATGGACACAACACTGACCCAATACAGAGACAACTCACACCCAACATGGACACAACACTGAACCAATACTGACACAACTCACACCCAAAATGGACACAACACAGACCAATACTCACACAACTCACACCCTTCATGGACACAACACAGACCCAATACTGACACAACACACACCCAAAATGGACACGTAACAGAACAAATACAGACACAACTCACACCCAACATGGACACAACACAGACCCAATACAGGCACAACTCACAACCCAAAATGGACACAACAAACACCCAATACAGAGAAAAGTCACACCCAACATGGACACAATACAGACCCAATACAGACACAACTCACACCCAACATGGACACAACACAGACCCAATACAGACACAGCTCATACCCAACATGAACACAACACTGAACCAATACAGACACAACTCACACCCAATATGGACACAAGACAGTCCCAATACAGACACAACTCACACCCAACATGGACACAACACTGACCCAATACTGACACAACTCAGAACCAACATGGAGACAACACAGACCCAATACTGACACAACTCACACCCATCATGGACAAAACACAGACCAATACTCATTCAACTCACACCCATCATGGACACAACACAGACCCAATACTGACACAACCCACACCCAACATGGACACATAACAGATCCAATACAGACACAACTCACACCCAACATGGACACAACACAAACACAATACAGGCACACATCACACCCAACATGGACACAGCACACACCCAACACAGACAAAATTCACACCTAACATGGACACAACACAGACCCAATACTAACACAACTCACACCCAACATGGAAACAACACTGACCCAATACAGACACAACTCACACCCAGAATGCACACAACACTGACCCAATACTGACACAAATCACACCCAACATCGACACAACACAGACCCAATATTGACACAACTCACACTCAACATGTACACAAGACAGAGCCAATACAGACACAACCCACACCCAACCTGGACACAACACAGTCCCAATACTGAAACAAATCACACCCAACATAGACACAACACAGACCAAATACTGACACAACTAAAACTCTTCATGTACGCAACACAGACCCAATACTGTCACAACTAACACTCAACATGTACACAACACAGACCCAATACTGACACAGCTCACACCCAACATAGACACAACACAGACCCAATAATGACACAAAAGGCACCCAACATGGACACAACACAGACACAATACAGACACAACTCACACTCAACATGGACACAACACTGACCCTATAGAGAGACAACTCACACCCAACATGGACATAACACAGACCCAATACAGACACAACCCACACACAACCTGGACACAACACAGACCCAATACAGACACAACTCACACCCAACATGGACACAACACAGATCCAATACTGACACAACTCACACCCAACATGGACACAAAACAGATCCAATACAGAAACAACTCACACGCGAAGTGGACACAACACTGTCCCAATAATGACACAACTCACACCCAAAATGGACACAACACTGACCCAATACTGACACAACTCACAACCAACATGGACACAACACAGACCCAATACTCACACAACTCACACCCATCATGGACACAACACAGACCCAATACTGACACAACCCAAACCCATCATGGACACATAACAGAACCAATACAGACACATCTCAAAACCAACATGGACACAACACAGACCCAATACAGGCGCAACTCACACCCAACCTGGACACAACACACACCCAATACAGACAAAAGTCACACCCCGCATGGACACAACACAGACCCAATACTGACACAACTCACACACGTCATGGACGCAACACAGACCCAATATTAACACAACTCACATCCAACATGGACACAACACAGACCCAATACAGACACAATTCCCACCCAACATGCACAGAACTCAGACCAAATACTGAAACAACTCACACTCAACATGGACACAACACAATCCCAATACTGACACAACTCACACACAACATTGACGCAACACAGACCCAAGACAAACACAACTCACACCCAACATGAACTAAACACGGACCCAATACTGACACAACTCACACCCAACATGGACACAAAACAGATCCAATACAGAAACAACTCACACGCAAAGTGGACACAACACTGTCCCAATAATGACACAACTCACACCCAAAATGGACACAACACTGACCTAATACTGACACAACTCACACCCAACATGGACACAACACAGACCCAATACTCACACAACTCACACCCATCATGGACACAACACAGACCCAATACTGACACAACCCAAACCCATCATGGACACATAACAGAACCAATACAGACACATCTCAAAACCAACATGGACACAACACAGACCCAATACAGGCGCAACTCACACCCAACCTGGACACAACACACACCCAATACAGAAAAAAGTCACACCCAGCATGGACACAACACAGACCCAATACAGACACAATTCCCACCCAACATGCACAGAACTCAGACCAAATACTGAAACAACTCACACTCAACATGGACACAACACAATCCCAATACTGACACGACTCACACACAACATGGACGCAACACAGACCCAAGACAAACACAACTCACACCCAACATGAACTAAACACGGACCCAATACTGACACAACTCACACCCAACATGGACACAACACTGTCCTAATACTGACACAAATCACACCCAACATAGACACAACACAGACCCAATACTGACAAAACTCATACTCAACATGTACACAAGACAGAGCCAATACAGACACAACCCACACCCAACCTGGACACAACACAGACCCAATACTGAAACAAATCACACCCAATAGACACACAACACACGCCAAATACTGACACAACTCACACCCAACAAAGACACAACACAGACCCAATAATGACACAGCAGATACCCAACATGGACACAACACAGACCCAATACTGACACAACTCACACACAACATGGACAGAACCCAGACCCAATACTGAAAAACCTCACAACAAATTTAGACACAACACAGACCCAATACTGACACAACTCACACCCAACATGGACACCTCACTGACCCAATACTGACACAAATCACACCCAACATGGACACAACACTGACCCAATACAGATACAACTTACACCTGACATAGACACAACACGGACTCAATACTGACACAACTCACACCCAACATGGACACAACACAGACCCAATACTGACACAACTCACAGCCAACGTGGGCACAACACTGACCCAAAACTAAGGGAGTGCTGCACTGTCGGAGTTCCAGTACTAAAGGAGTGCTGCACTGTCAGAGGTTCAGTACTGAGGGAGAGGTGCATTGTCGGAGGGTCAGTACTGAGGGAGAGCTACACTGTCGGCGTGTTAGTACTGAGGGAGAGCTACACTGTCGGAGGGTCAGTACTGATGGAGTGCAGCACTGTCGGAGAGTAAAAACTGAGGGAGTGCTTCACTGTTGGAGGGTCAGTATTGAGGGAGTGCTGCACTGTCGGAGGGTCAATACTGAGTGATTGCTGCACTGTTGGAAGTTCAGTACTGAAGAAGAGCTGCACCTTCGGGGTGTCAGTGCTGATGAAGTGTTGCATTGTCGGAGTACCAGTACTGAGGGAGTGCTGCACTGTCGGAGGGTCAGTACTGAGGGAGTGCTGCACTGTCAGAGTGTCAGCACTGAGGGAGTGCTGCACTGTCAGATGGTCAGTACTAAGACAATGCTGCACTGTCGGAGGGTCAGTACAGAGGGAGAGCTGCACCTGTCGGAGGGTCAGTACCGAGGGAGAGCTGCACCTGTCGGAGGGTAAGTACTGAGGGAGTGTCGCACTGTCGGAGGGTCAAAACTGAGGGAATGCTGCACTGTCGGAGGGTCAGAACTGAGGGAGTGCTGCACTGTTGGAGGGTCAGTATTGAGAGTGAATTGCACTGTCGGAGGGTCAGTGCTGTGGGAGTGCTACATTGTCGGACTGACAGTATTGAGGAACTGCTGCAGTGTCGGAGGGTCAGTACTAATGGAACCTTGCACTGTCGAAGGGTCAGTGCTGAGGGAGTGCTGCGCACTCAGAGGGTCAGTACTGAGGGAGTGCTGCACTGTCAAGAGGGTCAGTACTGAGGGAGAGCTGCACTGTCAGAGTGTCAGTACTGAGGGACTGCTGCACTGTCGGAGTGTCAGTACTGAGGGATTGCTGCACTGTCAGAGGGTCAGTACTGAGGGAGTGCTGCACTGTCAAGAGGGTCAGTACTGAGGGAGAGCTGCACTGTCAGAGGGTCAGTACTGAGGGAGTGCCGCACTGTCAGAGCGTCAGTACTGAGGGAGTGCTGCACTGTCAGAGGGTCAGTACTGCGGGAGTGCTGCACTGTCGGAGCGTCAGTATTGAGGGAGTGCTGCACTTTGGGAGGGTCAGTGCTGAGGGAGTGCTGCACTGTCAGAGGTTCAATAATGAGGGATTGCTGCACTGTCAGAGGGTCAGTACTGAGGGAGTGCTGCACTATCGGAGGGTCAGTACTGAGGGAGTGCTGCACTGTCGGAGTGTCAGTACTGAGGGAGTGCTGCACTGTCAGAGGGTCTGTACTGAGGGAGTGCTGCACTGTCAGAGGGTCAGTACTGAGGGAGTGCTGCACTGTCGGAGGGTCAGTACTGAGGGTGTGTTGCAACTTCGGAGGCTCAGTACTGAGGGAGTGCTGCACTGTCAGAGGGTCAGTACTGAGGGAGTGCTGCACTGTCGGAGGGTCAGTACTGAGGGAGTGCTGCACTGTCAGAGGGTCAGTACTGAGTGAGTGCTGCACTGTCAGAGGGTCAGTACTGAGGGATAGCTGCTCTGTCGGAGTGTCAGTGCTGAGGGAGTGCTGCACTGTCAGAGGGTCAGTACTGAGGGATAGCTGCTCTGTCAGAGGGTCAGTACTGAGGGAGTGCTGCACTGTCGGAGGGTCAGTACTGAGGGAGTGCTGCACTGTCAAGAGGGTCAGTACTGAGGGAGAGCTGCACTGTCAGAGGGTCAGTACTGAGGGAGAGCTGCACTGTCAGAGTGTCAGTACTGAGGGACTGCCGCACTGTCGGAGTGTCAGTACTGAGGGAGTGCTGCACTGTCAAGAGGGTCAGTACTGAGGGAGAGCTGCACTGTCAGAGTGTCAGTACTGAGGGACTGCTGCACTGTCGGAGTGTCAGTACTGAGGGAGTGCTGCACTGTCAAGAGGGTCAGTACTGAGGGAGAGCTGCACTGTCAGAGGGTCAGTACTGAGGGAGAGCTGCAATGTCAGAGTGTCAGTACTGAGGGAGTGCTGCACTGTCAAGAGGGTCAGTACTGAGGGAGAGCTGCACTGTCAGAGTGTCAGTACTGAGGGACTGCTGCGCTGTCGGAGTGTCAGTACTGAGGGAGTGCTGCACTGTCGGAGTGTCAGTACTGAGGGAGTGCTGCACTGTCAAGAGGGTCAGTACTGAGGGAGAGCTGCACTGTCAGAGGGTCAGTACTGAGGGAGAGCTGCAATGTCAGAGTGTCAGTACTGAGGGAGTGCTGCGCTGTCAGAGTGTCAGTACTGAGGGACTGCCACACTGTCGGAGCGCCAGTATTGAGGGAGTGCTGCACTTTGGGAGGGTCAGTACTGAGGGAGTGCTGCACTCTCAGAGGGTCAGTAATGATGGAGTGCTGCACTTTCGGAGGGTCAGTACTGAGGGAGTGCTGCACTGTCAGAGGGTCAGTACTGAGGGAGCGCTGCACTGTCAGAGTGTCAGTACTGAGGGACTGCTTCACTGTCGGTGTGTCAGTACTGAGGGAGTGCTGCACTGTCAAGAGGGTCAGTACTGAGGGAGAGCTGCACTGTCAGAGGGTCAGTACTGAGGGAGAGCTGCACTGTCAGAGTGTCAGTACTGTGGGACTGCTGCACTGTCGGAGTGTCAGTACTGAGGGAGTGCTGCACTGTCAAGAGGGTCAGTACTGAGGGAGAGCTGCACTGTCAGAGGGTCAGTACTGAGGGAGAGCTGCACTGTCGGAGTGTCAGGACTGAGGGAGTGCTGCACTGTCAAGAGGGTCAGTACTGAGGGAGAGCTGCACTGTCAGAGGGTCAGTAATGAGGGAGTACCGCACTGTCAGAGCGTCAGTACTGAGGGAGTGCTGCACTTTGGGAGGGTCAGTACTGCGGGAGTGCTGCACTGTCAGAGCGCCAGTATTGAAGGAGTGCTGCACTTTGGGAGGGTCAGTGCTGAGGGAGTGCTGCACTGTCAGAGGTTCAATAATGAGGGATTGCTGCACTGTCAGAGGGTCAGTACTGAGGGAGTGCTGCACTATCGGAGGGTCAGTACTGAGGGAGTGCTGCACTGTCGGAGTGTCAGTACTGAGGGAGTGCTGCACTGTCAGAGGGTCTGTACTGAGGGAGTGCTGCACTCTCAGAGGGTCAGTACGGAGGGAGTGCTGCACTGTCAGAGGGTCAGTACTGAGGGAGTGCTGCACTGTCGGAGGGTCAGTACTGAGGGAGTGTTGCAACTTCGGAGGCTCAGTACTGAGGGAGTGCTGCACTGTCAGAGGGTCAGTACTGAGGGAGTGCTGCACTGTCGGAGGGTCAGTACTGAGGGAGTGCTGCACTGTCGGAGGGTCAGTACTGAGGGAGTGCTGCACTGTCAGAGGGTCAGTACTGAGGGATAGCTGCTCTGTCGGAGTGTCAGTGCTGAGGGTGTGCTGCACTGTCAGAGGGTCATTACTGAGGGAGTGCTGCACTGTCAGAGGATCAGTACTGAGAGAGTGCTGCACTGTCGGAGTGTGAGTACTGAGGGAGTGCTGCACTGTCAGAGGGTCAGTACTGAGGGAGTGCTGCTCTGTCGGAGGGTCAGTACTGAAGGAGTGCTGCACTGTCAGAGGTATATTAATGAGGGAGTGCTGCACTGTCGGATGGTCAGTACTGAGGGAGTGCAGCTCTGTCGGAGGGTCAGTACTGAGGGAGTGCTGCACTGTCAGAGGGTCAGTACTGAGGGAGTGCTGCACTGTCAGAGGATCAGTACTGAGAGAGTGCTGCACTGTCGGAGTGTGAGTACTGAGGGAGTGCTGCACTGTCAGAGGGTCAGTACTGAGTGAGTGCTGCTCTGTCGGAGGCTCAGTACTGAAGGAGTGCTGTACTGTCAGAGGTACATTAATGAGGGACTGCTGCACTGTCGGATGGTCAGTACTGAGGGAGTGCTGCACTGTCGGATGGTCAGTACTGAGAGAGTGCAGCTCTGTCGGAGGGTCAGTACTGAGGGAGTGCTGCACTGTCAGAGGGTCAGTACTGAGGGAGTGCTGCACTGTCGGTGGGTCAGTACTGAGAGAGTGCTGCACTGTCGTTGGGTCAGTACTGAGGGAGTGCTGCACTGTCGGTGGGTCAGTACTGAGAGAGTGCTGCACTGTCGTTGGGTCAGTACTGAGGGAGTGCTGCACTGTCGGAGGGTCAGTACTGAGGGATTGCTGCACTGTCGGTGGGTCAGTACTGAGGGAGTGCTGCACTGTCAGAGGGTCAGTACTGAGGTAGTGCTGCACTGTCGGAGGGTCAGTACTGAGGGAGTGCTGCACTGTCAGAGGGTCAGTACTGAGGGAGTGCTGCACTGTCGGAGGGTCAGTACTGAGGGAGTGCTGCACTGTCGGAGGGTCAGTACTGAGGGAGTGCTGCACTGTCGGAGGGTCAGTACTGAGGGAGTGCTGCACTGTCGGAGGGACATTACTGAGGGAGTGCTGCACTGTCGGAGGGTCAGTACTGAGGGAGTGCTGCACTGTCGGAGGGTCAGTACTGAGGGAGTGTTGCACTGTCGGTGGGTCAGTACTGAGGGAGTGCTTCACTGTTGGAGGGTCGATACTGAGGGCGTGCTGCACTGTCGGTGGGTCAGTACTGAGGGATTGCTGCACTGTCGGTGGTTCAGTGCTGAGGGAGTGCTGCACTGTCGGTGGGTCAGTACTGAGGGTTTGCTGAACTCGCGGCAGGTCAGTGTTGAGGTTTAGGGAGCAAATTCCGGAGGGTATTCCGGATCTCAGCGCCCCAGGCAGCTGAAGGCACGGCCGCCAATGGGGGAGCGAAGGGAATCGGTGGTGATTTGTCAAGAGACCGGAATTGGAGGTGTAGACAGATCTCGGAGGGTTGTAGGGGCTGGAGGAGGTTACAGAGATAGAGCGGGTTGTAGGTGCTGGAGGAGCATACAAAATAGGGAGTGTTGTAGAGGATGGAGGAGGTTACAGAGATAGGGAGGTTGTAGGTTCTGGAGGAGGTTACAGAGATAGGGAGGGTTGTAGGGGCTGGAGGAGGTTACAGAGATAGGGAGGGTTATCGGGGCTGGTGGAGTTTACAGAGATAGGGAGGGTTGTAGGGGATGGAGGAGTTTACAGATATAGGGAAAGTTGTAGCGGCTGGAGGAGGTTACAGAGTTAGGGAGGTTTGTAGGGGATGGAGGAGGCTACAGAGATAGGGAGTGTTGTTGGAGCTGGAGGAGGTTACAGAGATAGGGAGGTTGTAGGTTCTGGAGGAGGTTACAGCGATAGGGAGGGTTGTAGGGGATGGAGGAGGTTACAGAGATAGGGAGAGTTATCAGTTCTGGAGGAGGTTACAGAGTTAGGGAGGTTTATAGGTGCAGGAGGAGGTAACAGAGATAGGGAGGGTTATCGGGGCTGGTGGACGTTACAGAGATAGGGAAGGTTGTTGGGGCTGGAGGAGGTTACAGAGAAATGGAAGGTTGTAGGGGCTTGAGGAGTTTACAGAGATAGGGAGGTTTGTAGGGGCTGGAGGAGGTTACAGAGATAAGGAGGTTTGTAGAAGATGGAGGAGGTTACAGAGATTGGGAGGATTGTAGGTCTGGAGGAGGATACAGAGATAGGGAGGGTCCTAGGGGCTGGAGGAGTTTACAGATATAGGGAGGTTTGTAGGTGCTGGAGGAGGTTATAGAGATAGGGAGGGTTGTAGGGGCTGGAGGATATTACAGAGATAGGGAGGGTTGAAGGGGCTGGAGGAGTTTACAGAGAAAGGGAATGTTGTAGGGAATGAGGAGTTTACAGAGATTGGGAGGTTTGTAGGGGCTGGAGTAGGTTACAGAGTTAGGGAGGGTTGTAGGGGCTGGAGGATTTTACAGAGATAGGGAGGGTTATCGGGGCTTGAGCAGTTAACAGAGATAGGGAGTGTTGTAGGGACTGGAGGAGGTTACAGAGATAGGGAAGGTTGTAGGGGCTGGAGGAGGTTACAGAGAAAGGGAGGGTTGTACGGGCTGGAGGAGGTTACAGAGATAAGGGGGATTGTAGGGGCTGGAGGAGGTTACAGAGATAGGGAGGGTTGTTGGTGTTGGAGGAGGTTACAGAGATAGGGAGGGTTGCAGGGGCTGGAGGAGGTTACAGAGAAAGGGAAGGTTGTAGGGGCTTGAGGAGTGTACAGAGATAGGGAGTTTTTTAGGGGCTGGAGGAGGTTACAGAGATAGGGAGGGTTGTAGGTGCTGGAGGAGGTTACAGAGATAGGGAGGTTTGTAGAAGATGGAGGATGTTAAAGAGATCGGGAGGATTGTAGGGCTGGAGGAGGATACAGAGATAGGGAGGGTTGCAGGGGCTGGAGGAGGTTACAGAGAAAGGGAGGGTTGTAGGGGCTTGAGGAGTTTACTGAGATAGGGAGGTTTGTAGGGGCTCGAGGAGGTTACAGAGATAGGGAGGGTTATCGGGGCTGGAGGAGGTTAGAGAGATAGGGAAGGTTGTACGAGTTGGAGGAGGTTACAGAGATCGGGAGTTTTATCAGGGCTGGAGGAAGGTTACAGAGATACGGAGGGGTGTCGGGGATGGAGGATGTTACAGAGATAGGGAGGGTTGTAGGGGATGGAGGAGACTACAGAGATACGGAGGGGTGTAGGGGCTAGAGGACGTTACAGAGATAGGGAGGGTTGTAGGCGATGGAGGAGGCTACAGAGATAGGGAGTGCTGTAGGGGCTGGAGGAGGTTAAAGAGATAGGAGGGTTGTTGGGGCTGGAGGAGGTTACAGAGATATGGAGGGTTGTAGGGGCTGGAGGAGCTTACAGAGATAGGGAGGGTTGTTCGGGCAGAAGAATGTTACAGAGATAGGGAGTGTTGTAGGGGCATGAGGATGTTACAGAGATAGGGAGGGGTGTAGGGGCAGGAGGATGTTACAGAGATAGTGAGGGTTGAAGGGGCTTTAGGAGGTTACAGAGATAGGGAGGGGTGTCGGGGCTGGAGGAGGTTACAGAGATAGGGAGGGTTGTAGGGGCTGGAGGCGGTTGCCGAGATAGGGAGGGTTGTAAGTACTGGAGTAGGTTACATAGATAGGGAGCGTTATCGGGGCTGGAGGAGGTTACAGAGATAGGGAGGGTTATTGGGGCTGGTAGAGCTTACAGCGGTAGGGAGAGTTGTAGGGGCTGGAGGAGGTTACAGAGATAGGGAGGTTTGTAGGTGCAGGTGGAGTTTACAGAGATAGGGAGGTTTCTGTGGCTGGCGGATGTTAGAGAGATAGGGAGGGTTGTGGGGGCTGGAGGAGGTTACAGAGATAGGGAGGGTTGTTGGGGATGGAGGAGGTTACTGATATAAGGAGGGTTGTAGGGGCTGGAGGAGATAACAGAGATAGGGAGGGTTGTAGGGACTAGAGGAATTTACAGAGATAGGGAGTGTTATCAGATCTGAGGGCATTTACAGAGATATTGAGGATTGTAGGGACTGGAGGAGGTTACAGAGAGAGGGAGGGGTGTAGGGGCTGGTGGAGGTTACAGAGAGAGGGAGTGTTGTAGGGGATGGAGTATGTTACAGAGATAAGGAGGGTTGTAGGTACTGGAGGAGGTTACAGAAATAGGGAGGGTTGAAGGGGCTGGAGGAGGTTACAGAGATAAGGAGGGTTGTAGGGGATGGAGGAGGTTACAGAGATAGTGAGGGTTGTAGGGGCTGGAGGAGGTTACAGAGATAGGGAGGGTTGTAGGGGCTTTAGGAGGTTATAGAGATAGGGAGGTTTGTAGGGGCTGGAGGCGGTTGCAGAGATAGGGAGGGTTGTAAGTATTGGAGTAGGTTACATAGATAGGGAGCGTTATTGGGGCTAGAGGATGTTACAGAGATAGGGAGGGTTGTAGGGGCTGGAGGAGGTTACAGAGATAGGGAGGGTTGTAGGTGCAGGTGGAGTTTACAGAGATAGGGAGGTTTCTGTGGCTGGAGGGGGTTACAGAGATAGGGATGGTTGAAGGGGCCGGAGGAGGTTACAGAGATAGGGATGGTTGTTGGGGATGGAGGAGGTTACTGATATAGGGAGGGTTGTAGGGGCTGGAGGAGATAACAGTGATAGGGAGGGTTGTAGGGACTAGAGGAATTTACAGAGATAGGGAGATTTATCAGATCTGAGGGCGTTTACAGAGATAATGAATGTTGTAGGGGCTGGAGGAGGTTACAGAGATAGGGAGTGTTAACGGGGCTCGAGGAGTTTATAGAGATAGGGAGTGTTGTAGGTACTGGAGGTGGTTACAGTGATTGGGAGAGTTGTAGGGGCTGGAGGAGGTTACAGAGATAGGGAGGTTTGTAGGGGCAGGAGGAGGTTACAGAGATAGGGAGGGGTGTAGGGCTCGAGGAGGTTACAGAGATAGGGAGGGGTGTAGGGCTCGAGGAGGTTACAGAGATAGGGAGAGTTGTAGGGGCTGGAGGAGGTTACAGAGATAGGGAGGTTTGTAGGGGCAGGTGCAGGATAAAGAGATAGGGAGGGTTGTCGGGGATGGAGGAGGTTACAGAGATAGGGAGGGGTGTAGGGGCTGGAGGAGGTTACAGAGATAGGGAGGGTTGTATGTACTGGAGGTGATTACCGAGATACCGACGGTTTTTGGGGCTGGAGGAGGGAAGATTGATAGGGAGAGTTGTAGTTGCTGGAGTTGGTTACAGAGATAGGGAGGGTTTTAGGGGCTCTAGGAAGTTACAGAGATAGGGAGTTTTGTATGGGCTCGAGGAGGTTACAGAGAGAGGGAGAGTTTTAGGGGCTGGAGGAGGTTACAGAGATAAGGGAGGTTTGTCGGGGCTGGAGGAGGTTACAGATATAGCGAGGGTTGTAGGGGCTGGTGGAGGTTACAGAGATAGGGAGGGTTGTAGGGACTGAAGGAGGATGCAGAGATAAGGGAGGTTTGTCGGGGCTGGAGGAGGTTACAGAGATAGGGAGGGTTGTAGGGGCTGGAGGATGTTACAGGGATAGGGAGGGTTGCCGACTGCTGGAGGAAGTTACAGAGATAAGGAGGTTTGTCGGGGCTGGAGGAGGTTACAGAGTTAGGGAGGGTTGTAGGGGCTGGAGGAGTTTACAGAGATAGGAGGGTAGTGGGTGCTGGAGGAGTTTACAGAGTTAAGTAGGGGTGTAGGAGCTGGAGGAGGTTACAGAGATAGGGAGGGGTGTATGTGCAGGATGAGGTTGCAGAGATAGGGAGTGTTGTGGCGTGCTGGAGGAGGTTACAGAGATAGGGAGGGTTGTAGGGACTGGAGGAGGTTAAAGAGATAGGGAGGGTTGTAGGGGCTGGAGGAGGTTACAATTATAGGGAGGGTTGCACGGGCTGCAGGAGTTTACAGAGATAGGGAGGTTTTTAGGGGTCTGAAGGAGGTTACAGAGATAGGGAGGGTTGTAGGGACAGGAGGAGGTTACAGAGACATGGAGTGTTGTAGGGGTCTAAAGGAGGTTACAGAGATAGGGAGGGTTGTAGGTGCTGGAGGAGGTTACAGAGTTAGCGAGGGTTGTAGGGACTGGAGGAGTTTACCGAGATAGGGAGGGTTGTAGGGACTGGAGGTTGTTACAGAGATAGGGAGTATTGTATGTGCTTGAGGAGTTTACAGAGATAGGGAGGGTTGTAGGTATTGTAGTACGTTACAGAGATAGGGAGGGTTTTAGGGGCTGGAGGAGGTTACAGAGATAGCGAGGCGTTTGCGGGATGGAGAAGCTTACAGAGACAGGGAGGGTTTTAGGGACTAGAGGAGGTCACTGAGATAAGTTGCGTTGTAGGGACTTGAGGAGGTTACACAGATAGGGAGAGTTATCAGGGCTGGAGGAGGTTACAGAGATAGGGAAGGTTATCTGCTGGAGGAGATTACAGAATTAGGGAAGGTTGTAGGGACTGAAGGAGGTTACAGAGATAATGGAGGTTTAGTAGGGGCTGGAGGAGGTTACAGAGATAGGGAGGGTTCTAGGGGCTGGAGGATGTTACAGAGATAGGGAGGGGTGAAGGAGCTGGAGGATGTTATAGAGATAGGGAGAGGTGTATGTGCAGGATGAGGTTGCAGAGATAGGGAGGGTTGCCGAGTGCTGGAGGAGGTTACAGAGATAGGGGTGGTTGTAGGAGCTGGAGGAGGTTACAGAGATAGGGTGGGGTGAAGGAGCTGGAGGATGTTACAGAGGTAGGGAGAGGTTTATGTGCAGGATGAGGTTGCAGAGATAGGGAGGGTTGTTGTGCGCTGGAGGAGGTTACAGAGATAGGGAGGTTTGTAGGGACTGGAGGAGGTTAAAGAGATAGGGAGGGTTGTAGGGGCTGGAGGAGGTTACAGAGATAGGGAGAGTTGTAGGGGTCTGAAGGATGTTACAGAGATAGGGAGGTTGTAGGGGCTGGAGGAGGTTACAGAGATAGGGAGGGTTGTAGGGGATGGAGGAGGTTACAGAGATAGGGAGGGTTGTCGTGGCTGGAGGAGGTTACAGAGATAGGGAGGGTTGGAGGGGCTGGAGGAGGTTACAGAGATAGGGGTTGTTGTAGGAGCTGGAGGAGGTTACAGAGATAGGGAGGGTTGTAGGGGCTGTAGGAGTTTACAGAGATAGGGGTGGTTGTAGGAGCTGGAGGAGGTTACAGAGATAGGGAGGGTTGTAGGAGCTGGAGGAGGTTACAGAGATAGGGAGGGTTGGAGGGTCTGGAGGAGGTTACAGAGATAGGGAAGGTTGTAGGGACTTGAGGATGTTACAGAGATGGGAGGGTTGTAGGGACTGGAGGATGTTACAGAGATAGGGAGGGGTGTAGGGACTTGAGGATGTGACAGAGATAGGGAGGGTTGTAGGGACTTGAGGAGGTTACAGAGATAGGGAGGGTGGTAGGGACAGGGGGATGTTACAGAGATAAGAAGGGTTGTAGGGAATTGAGGAGTTTACAGAGATAGGGAGGGATCTAAGGGCAGGAGGAATTTGCAGAGATAGGGAGGTTTGTAGGGACTGGAGGAGGTTACAGAGATAAGGGAGGGTTGTAGGGGCTGGAGGAGGTTACAGATATAGGGAGGGTTGCACGGGTTGCAGGAGGTTACGGAGATATGGAGGGTTGTAGGGGCTGGAGGAGGTTACAGATATAGGGAGGGTTGCACGGGCTGCAGGAGGTTATGGAGATATGGAGGATTGTCGGGTGCTGGAGGAGGTTACAGAGATATGGTGGGTTGTAGCGGCTGGAGGAGATTACAGAGATATGGTGGGTTTTAGGGGCTGGAGGAGGTTACAGAGATAAGGTGGTTTGTTGGGGATGGAGGAGTTTACAGAGATAGGGAGTGTTGTAGGGACTGGAGGTGGTTACAGAGATATCGAGGGTTTTTGGGGCTGGAGGAGGTAACATTGATAGGGAGTTTTGTAGTTGCTGCAGTTGGGTACAGAGAAAGGGAGCGTTGTAGGGGCTGGAGAAGGTTACAGAGTTAGGGAGGATTGTAGGGGCTCTAGGAGGTTACAGAGATAGGTAGGGTTGTATGGGCTCGAGGAGGTTACAGAGATAGGGAGTGTTGTAGGTGTTGGAGGAGGTTACAGAGATAAGGAGGGTAGCAGCTGCTGGAGGAGGTTACAGAGATAGGGAGGGTTTTAGGGGCTGTAGGAGGTTACAGAACTAGGGAGGGTTGTAGGTGCTGGAGGAGGTTACGGAGATAGAGAGGGTTGTAGGGGCAGGAGGAGGTTACAGAGATAGGGAGGGTTGTAGGGACAGGAGGATGTTACAGGTATAAGAAGGGTTGTAGGGAATTGAGGAGGGTACAAGGATAGGGAGGGTTGTAGGTGCTGGGGGATGTTACAGAGATAGGGAGGGTTGTATGGGTGGAGGAATTTGCAGAGATAGGGAGGGTTGTAGGGGCTGGAGGAGGTTACAGAGATAAGGGAGGGTTGTAGGGTCTGGAGGAGCTTACGGAGTTAGGGAGGGTTGTAGGTGCTTGAGGAGGTTACAGAGATAGGGAGTATTGTAGGGGCTGGAGGAAGTTACAGAGATCGGGAGGTGTGTAGGTGCAGGAGGTGATTACAGAGATAGGTTGGATTGTCGGGTGCTGGAGGAGGTTACAGAGGTAGGGAGGTTTGTATGGGCTGGAGGAGGTTACAGAGATAGGGAGGGTTGTAGGGGCAAGAGTGATTTACAGAGATAGGGAGGTTTATCAGATCTGAGGGCGTTTTAGAGATAGGGAGAGTTGTCGGTGCTGGAGGAGGTTACAAAGATATGGAGGGTTAACGGGGCTGGAGGAGATTAGAGAGATAGGGAGTGTTGTAGAGCCTGGAGGTTTTTACAGAGATAGGGAGTGTTGTAGGTGTTGGAGGAGGTTACAGAGATAGGGAGGGTAGCAGGTGCTGGAGGAGGTTACAGAGATAGTGTGGGTTGTAGGGACTGGAGGATGTTACAGAGATAGGGAGGGTTGTTGGGACTGGAGCAGGTTACAGAGATAGGGAGGGTTGTAGGGTCTGGAGGAGGTTACAGAGATAGGGAGGGTTTTAGGGGCTGGAGGAGGTTACAGAGATAGGGAGGGTTGTGGGGCTGGAGGAGGTTACAGAGATATGGAGCGTTGTAGGGACTTGAGGAGGTTACACAGATAGGGAGGGTTGTAGGGGCTGGAGGAGATTACAGAGATAGGGAGTGTTATCGGGGCTGGAGGAGGTTACAGAGATAGGGAGGGTTGTAAGGGCTGGAGGAGGTTACAGAGATAGGGAGGGTTGTAGGGACTGGAGGAGGTTACAGACATAAGGGAGGGTTGTAGGGGCTGGAGGATGTTAAAGAGATAGGGAGGGTTGTCGGGGCTGGAGGAGGTTACAGAGATAGGGAGGGTTGTTGGGACTGGAGGAGGTTAAAGAGATAGGGAGGGTTTTCGGTTGCTGGAGGAGGTTACAGAGATAGGGAGGGTTTTCGGTTGCTGGAGGAGGTTACAGATTTAGGGAGGGTTGTAGGGGGCTGAAGGATGTTGCAGAGATAGGGAGGGTTGTAGTGGCTGGAGGAGGTTACAGAGATATGGAGGGTTGTAGTGGCAGGAGGAGGTTACAGAGATAGGGAGTGTTGTAGTGGCTGGAGGAGTTTACCGAGATAGGGAGGGTTGTAGTGTCTGGAGGAGGTTACAGAGAAAGGGAGGGGTGTAGGGGCTGGAGGAGGTTACAGATTTTGGGAGAGTTATAGGGACCGGAGTAGTTTACTGAGATAGGGAGGGTTATAGGGACTGGAGGCGGCTATATAGATAGGGAGGGTTGTAGGTACTTGAGGCTGTTACAGAGATATGGAGGGTTATCGGGGCAGGAGGAGGTTACAGAGATAGGGAGGGTTGTAGGGACTGGAGGAGGTTACAGAGATATGGAGGGTTGTAGGGGCTGGAGGAGGTTTCAGAGATAGGGAGGGTTGTAGGAACTGGAGGAGGTTACAGAGATAAGTAGGGGTGTAGGTGCAGGAGGAGGTTGCAGAGATATGGAGGGTTGTAGGGACTGGAGGAGGTTACAGAGATAGGGAGAGTTGTAGGGACTGGAGGAGGTTAGAGAGATACGGTGGGTTGTATGGGGCTGGAGGAGGTTACAGAGATAGGGAGGTCTGTCGGGTGCTGTAGGAGTTTACAGAGATAGGGAGGGTTGTAGGGACAGGAGGTGATTAAAGAGATAGGGAGGGTTGTAGGGGCTGGAAGATGTTACAGAGATAGGGTGGTTTGTTGGGGCTGGAGGAGGTTACAGAGATAGGGAGGGTTCTTGGGGCTGCAGGAGGTTACAGAGATAGGGAGGGTTGTAGGGGCTGGAGGAAGTTGCAGAGATATGGAGGGTTTTAGTGGCAGGCGGAGGTTACAGAGCTAGGGAGTGTTGTATGGGGCTGAAGGAGGTTAAAGAGATATGGAGGGTTGTAGTGGCAGGCGGACGTTACAGAGATAGGGAGGGTTGTAGGGGCTGGAGGAGGTTATAGAGATAGGGAGGGTTGTAGGGACTGGAGGAGGTTAGAGAGATACGGTGGGTTGTATGGGGCTGGAGGAGGATTCAGAGATAGGGAGGTTTGTCGGGTGCTGTAGGAGGTTACAGAGATAGGGAGGGTTGTAGGGACTGGAGGTGGTTAAAGAGATAGGGAGGGTTGTAGGGACTGGAGTAGGTTACAGAGATAGGGAGGGTTGTTGGGGCTGGAGGAGGTTACAGAGATAGGGAGGGTTGTTGGGGCTGTAGGAGGTTACAGAGATAGGGTCGGTTGTAGGGGCTGGAGGAGGTTGCAGAGATAGGGAGGGTTGTTGTGGCTGGAGGAATTTACCGAGATAGGGAGTGTTGTAATGTGTGGAGTAGGTTACAGAGAAAGGGAGGGGTGTAGGGGCTGGAGGAGGTTACAGAGATAGGGAGAATTGTTGGGGCTGGAGGAGGTTACAGATATTGGGAGAGTTATAGGGACTGGAGGCGGCTACAGAGATAGGGAGGGTTATAGGGACTGGAGGCGGCTACAGAGATAGGGAGGGTTGTACGTACTTGAGGTGGTTACAGAGATAGGGAGGGTTGTAGGGTCTGGAGGAGGTTACAGAGATAGGGAGGGTTGTAGGTGTTGGAGGAGGTTACAGAGATAGGGAGGGTTCTTGGGGCTGCAGGAGGTTACAGAGATAGGGAGGGTTGTAGGGGCTGGAGGAAGTTGCAGAGATATGGAGGGTTTTAGTGGCAGGCGGAGGTTACAGAGCTAGGGAGTGTTGTATGGGGCTGAAGGAGGTTAAAGAGATATGGAGGGTTGTAGTGGCAGGCGGACGTTACAGAGATAGGGAGGGTTGTAGGGGCTGGAGGAGGTTATAGAGATAGGGAGGGTTGTAGGGACTGGAGGAGGTTAGAGAGATACGGTGGGTTGTATGGGGCTGGAGGAGGATTCAGAGATAGGGAGGTTTGTCGGGTGCTGTAGGAGGTTACAGAGATAGGGAGGGTTGTAAGGACTGGAGTAGGTTACAGAGATAGGGAGGGTTGTTGGGGCTGGAGGAGGTTACAGAGATAGGGAGGGTTGTTGGGGCTGGAGGAGGTTACAGAGATAGGGAGGGTTGTTGGGGCTGCAGGAGGTTACAGAGATAGGGACGGTTGTAGGGGCTGGAGGAGGTTGCAGAGATAGGGAGTGTTGTTGTGGCTGGAGGAGTTTACCGAGATAGGGAGTGTTGTAATGTGTGGAGGAGGTTACAGAGAAAGGGAGGGGTGTAGGGGCTGGAGGAGGTTACAGAGATAGGGAGGATTGTTGGGGCTGGAGGAGGTTACAGATATTGGGAGAGTTATAGGGACCAGAGTAGTTTACTGAGATAGGGAGGGTTATAGGGACTGGAGGAGGCTACAGAGATAGAGAGGGTTGTACGTACTTGAGGTGGTTACAGAGATAGGGAGGTTTATCGGGGCAGGAAGCGGTTACAGAGATGGGGAGGGTTGTAGGGACTGGAGGAGGTTACAGAGATAGGGAGGGGTGTAGGGGCTGGAGGATGTTAAAGAGATAGGGAGGGTTGTCGGGGCTGGAGGAGGTTACAGAGATAGGGAGGGTTGTTGGGACTGGAGGAGGTTAAAGAGATAGGGAGGGTTGTAGGGGCTGGAGTAGGTTACAGAGATAGGGAGGGTTTTCGGTTGCTGGAGGAGGTTACAGATTTAGGGAGGGTTGTAGGGGGCTGAAGGATGTTGCAGAGATAGGGAGGGTTGTAGTGGCTGGAGGAGGTTACAGAGATATGGAGGGTTGTAGTGGCAGGAGGAGGTTACAGAGATAGGGAGTGTTGTAGTGGCTGGAGGAGTTTACCGAGATAGGGAGGGTTGTAGTGTCTGGAGGAGGTTACAGAGAAAGGGAGGGGTGTAGGGGCTGGAGGAGGTTACAGAGATAGGGAGGGGTGTAGGGGCTGGAGGAGGTTACAGATTTTGGGAGAGTTAAAGGGACCGGAGTAGTTTACTGAGATAGGGAGGGTTATAGGGACTGGAGGCGGCTATATAGATAGGGAGGGTTGTAGGTACTTGAGGCTGTTACAGAGATATGGAGGGTTATCGGGGCAGGAGGAGGTTACAGAGATAGGGAGGGTTGTAGGGACTGGAGGAGGTTACAGAGATATGGAGAGTTGTAGGGGCTGGAGGAGGTTTCAGAGATAGGGAGGGTTGTAGGAACTGGAGGAGGTTACAGAGATAAGTAGGGGTGTAGGTGCAGGAGGAGGTTGCAGAGATATGGAGGGTTGTAGGGACTGGAGGAGGTTACAGAGATAGGGAGTGTTGTACGGGCTGGAGGAGGTTACAGAGATAGGGAGGATTGTAGGGTGCTGGAGGAGGTAACAGAGATAGCGAGGGTTGTCGGGTGCTGCAGGAGGTTACAGAGATAGGGAGGTTTGTTGGTGCTGGAGGAGGTTACAGAGATAGGGAGGTTTGTCGGGTGCTGTAGGAGGTTACAGAGATAGGGAGGTTTGTAGGGGCTGGAGGATGTTACAGAGATAGGGAGAGTTTTCGGGGCTGGAGGAGGTTACGGATATAGGGAGGGTTGTAGGGACTGGAGGAGGTTAAAGAGATAGGGAGGGTTGTAGGGACTGGAGGAGCTTACTGAGATAGGGAGGGTTGTAGTGGCAGGCGGATGACACAGAGATAGGGTGTGTTGTAGTGTCTGGAGAGGTTACAGAGAAAGGGAGGGGTCTATGGGCTGGAGGAGGTTACAGAGATAGGGAGGATTGTTGGGGCTGGAGGAGGTTACAGATATTGGGAGATTTATAGGGACTGGAGTAGTTTACTGAGATAGGGAGGGTTCTAGGGACTGGAGGCGGCTACAGAGATAGAGAGGTTTGTAGGGGCTGGAGGAGGTTACAGACACAGGGAGGGGTGTAGATGCAGGAGGAGGTTGCAGAGATATGTATGGTTGTCGGGTGCTGGAGGAGGTTACAGAGATAGGGAGGGTTGTAGTGACTGGAGGTGGTTAAAGAGATAGGGAGTGTTGTAGGGGCTGGAGGAGGTTACAGAGATAGGGGGGGTTGTAGGTGCATGATTAGGTTGCAGAGATAGGTAGGGTTGTAGGGGCTGGAGGATGTTACAGAGATAGGGAGGGTTGCCGTGTGTTGGAGGAGGTTACAGAGAAAGGGAGGGTTGTTGGTGATGGAGGAGGTTACAGAGATAGGGAGGGTTGTAGGGACTGGAGGAGGTTAAAGAGATAGGGAGTGTTGTAGGGGCTGGAGGAGGGTACAGAGATAGGGAGGGTTCTAGGGGCTGGAGGAGGTTGCAGAGATATGAAGGGTTTTAGTGGCAGGCGGAGGTTACAGAGCTAGGGAGGGTTGTAGGGGGCAAGATGGAGGTTACAGAGATATGGAGGGTTGTAGTGGCAGGGGGTAGTTACAGAGATAGGGAAGGCTGTAGTGGCTGGAGGAGGTTACAGAGATATGGAGGGTTGTAGTGGCAGGCGGAGGTTACAGAGATAGGGAGGGTTGTAGTGGCTGGAGGAGTTTACCGAGATAGGGAGGGTTGTAGTGTCTGGAGGAGGTTACAGCGATAGGGAGGGGTGTAGGGGCGGAGCTGTTTACAGAGATAGGGAGGGTTGTAGTGGCTGGAGGAGGTTATATAGATATGGAGGGTTGTAGTGGCAGGCGGAGGTTACAGAGATAGGGACTGTTGTAGTGGCTGGAGGAGTTTACCGAGATAGGGAGGGTTGTAGTGTCTGGAGGAGGTTACAGAGACAGGGAGGTTTGTAGGGGCTGGAGGAGGTTACTGAGATAGGGAGGGTTGTAGGGGCTGGAGGAGATTACAGATAGGGAGGGGTGTAGGGGCTGGAGGAGGTTACAGATATTGGGAGAGTTATAGGGACTGGAGTAGTTTACTGAGATAGGGAGGGTTATAGGGACTGAAGGCGGCTACAGAGATGGGGAGGGTTGTAGGTACTTGAGGAGTTTACAGAGATAGGGATGGTTATCGGGGCAGGAGGAGGTTACAGAGATGGGGAGGGTTGTTAGGGCTGGAGGAGGTTACAGAGATAGGGAGAGTTGTCAGGAGTTGAGGATGTTACAGAGATAGGGAGGGTTCGAGGGGCTGTAGGAGGTTACAGAGATAGGGACGGTTGTAGGGACTGGAGGAGGTTACAGAGATAGGGAGGGTTGTGGGGCTGGAGGAGATTACAGAGATTGGGAGGGGTTTAGGGTCTGGAGGATGTTACAGAGATAGGGAGGGCTGTAGGGACTTGAGGAGGTTACAGAGATCGGGAGGGTTGTAAGGGCTGGAGGAGCTTTCAGAGGTAGGGAAGCTTATCAGGGCTGGTGGAGCTTACAGAGATAGGGAGGGTTGTAGGGGCTGGAGGAGGTTACAGAGATAGGTAGGGTTTTAGGGGCAGGAGGAGGTTACAGACACAGGGAGGGGTGTAGATGCAGGAGGAGGTTGCAGAGATAAGGAGTGTGGTAGGGACTGCAGGAGGTTAAAGAAATAAAGAGGGTTGTAGGGACTGGATGAGGTTACAGAGATTGTGAGTGTTGTAGGGACTTGAGGAGGTTAAAGAGATAGGGAGGGTTGTTGGGGCTGGAGGAGGTTACAGAGATAGGGAGGGTTGTAGTGGCTGGAGGAGGTTACAGAGATAGGGAGTGTTGTAGTGGCTGGAGGAGTTTACCGAGATAGGGAGGGTTGTAGTGTCAGGAGAAGGATACAGAGAAAGGGAGGGGTGTAGGGGCTGGAGGAGGTTACAGAGATAGGGAGGATTGTTGGGGCTGGAGGAGGTTACAGATATTGAGAGAGTTATAGGGACCAGAGTAGTTTACTGACATAGGGAGGGTTATAGGGACTGGAGGCGGCTACAGAGATAGGGAGGGTTGTAGGTATTTGAGGAGGTTACAGAGATAGGGATGGTTATCGGGGCAGGAGGAGGTTACAGAGATAGGGAGGGGTGTAGGGGCTGGAGGCGGTTACAGTGATAGGGAGGGTTGTCGGGACTTGAGGAGGTTACAGAGATAGGGAGGGTTCTAGGGGCTGTAGGAGGTTATAGAGATAGGTAGGGTTATCAGGGCTGGTGGAGCTTACAGCGATAGGGAGGGTTGTAGGGACTGGAGGAGGTTACAGAGATAGGGAGTTTTGTAGGGGCTGGAGGAGGTTACAGAGATAGGTAGGGTTTTAGGGGCAGGAGGAGGTTACAGACACAGGGAGGGGTGTAGATGCAGGAGGAGGTTGCAGAGATAAGGAGTGTGGTAGGGACTGCAGGAGGTTAAAGAAATAAAGAGGGTTGTAGGGACTGGATGAGGTTACAGAGATAGGGATGGTTGTAGGGGTTGGAGGAGGTTACAACGTTAGGGAGGGTTGTAGGTGCTGGAGGAGGTTACAGATATATGGAGGGTTGAAGGGGCTGGAGGAGTTTACAGAGATAGGGAGTGTTGTAGGGGCTGGAGGAGGTTACAGAGATATGGAGTGTTGTAGGGAATGGAGGAGGTTACAGAGATAGGGAGGGTTGTAGGGTCTGGAGGTGGTTACAGAGATTGGGAGTGTTGGAGGTCCTGGAGGAGGTTACAGAGATAAGGAGGGGAGTAGGTGCAGGAGGAGGGTGCAGAGATAGGGAGGGTTGTAGGGCCTGGAGGAGGTTACAGAGATAGCTAGGGTTGTCAGGTGCTGGAGGAGCTTACAGAGATAGGGAGGGTTGTAGGGACTGGAGGAGGTTAGAGAGATACGGTGGGTTGTATGGGGCTGGAGGAGGTTACAGAGATAGGGAGGTCTGTCGGGTGCTGTAGGAGTTTACAGAGATAGGGAGGGTTGTAGGGACAGGAGGTGATTAAAGAGATAGGGAGGGTTGTAGGGGCTGGAAGATGTTACAGAGATAGGGTGGTTTGTTGGGGCTGGAGGAGGTTACAGAGATAGGGAGGGTTCTTGGGGCTGCAGGAGGTTACAGAGATAGGGAGGGTTGTAGGGGCTGGAGGAAGTTGCAGAGATATGGAGGGTTTTAGTGGCAGGCGGAGGTTACAGAGCTAGGGAGTGTTGTATGGGGCTGAAGGAGGTTAAAGAGATATGGAGGGTTGTAGTGGCAGGCGGACGTTACAGAGATAGGGAGGGTTGTAGGGGCTGGAGGAGGTTATAGAGATAGGGAGGGTTGTAGGGACTGGAGGAGGTTAGAGAGATATGGTGGGTTGTATGGGGCTGGAGGAGGATTCAGAGATAGGGAGGTTTGTCGGGTGCTGTAGGAGGTTACAGAGATAGGGAGGGTTGTAGGGACTGGAGGTGGTTAAAGAGATAGGGAGGGTTGTAGGGACTGGAGTAGGTTACAGAGATAGGGAGGGTTGTTGGGGCTGGAGGAGGTTACAGAGATAGGGAGGGTTGTTGGGGCTGTAGGAGGTTACAGAGATAGGGTCGGTTGTAGGGGCTGGAGGAGGTTGCAGAGATAAGGAGGGTTGTTGTGGCTGGAGGAATTTACCGAGATAGGGAGTGTTGTAATGTGTGGAGGAGGTTACAGAGAAAGGGAGGGGTGTAGGGGCTGGAGGAGGTTACAGAGATAGGGAGAATTGTTGGGGCTGGAGGAGGTTACAGATATTGGGAGAGTTATAGGGACTGGAGGCGGCTACAGAGATAGGGAGGGTTATAGGGACTGGAGGCGGCTACAGAGATAGGGAGGGTTGTACGTACTTGAGGTGGTTACAGAGATAGGGAGGGTTGTAGGGTCTGGAGGAGGTTACAGAGATAGGGAGGGTTGTAGGTGTTGGAGGAGGTTACAGAGATAGGGAGGGTTCTTGGGGCTGCAGGAGGTTACAGAGATAGGGAGGGTTGTAGGGGCTGGAGGAAGTTGCAGAGATATGGAGGGTTTTAGTGGCAGGCGGAGGTTACAGAGCTAGGGAGTGTTGTATGGGGCTGAAGGAGGTTAAAGAGATATGGAGGGTTGTAGTGGCAGGCGGACGTTACAGAGATAGGGAGGGTTGTAGGGGCTGGAGGAGGTTATAGAGATAGGGAGGGTTGTAGGGACTGGAGGAGGTTAGAGAGATACGGTGGGTTGTATGGGGCTGGAGGAGGATTCAGAGATAGGGAGGTTTGTCGGGTGCTGTAGGAGGTTACAGAGATAGGGAGGGTTGTAAGGACTGGAGTAGGTTACAGAGATAGGGAGGGTTGTTGGGGCTGGAGGAGGTTACGGAGATAGGGAGGGTTGTTGGGGCTGGAGGAGGTTACAGAGATAGGGAGGGTTGTTGGGGCTGCAGGAGGTTACAGAGATAGGGACGGTTGTAGGGGCTGGAGGAGGTTGCAGAGATAAGGAGGGTTGTTGTGGCTGGAGGAGTTTACCGAGATAGGGAGTGTTGTAATGTGTGGAGGAGGTTACAGAGAAAGGGAGGGGTGTAGGGGCTGGAGGAGGTTACAGAGATAGGGAGGATTGTTGGGGCTGGAGGAGGTTACAGATATTGGGAGAGTTATAGGGACCAGAGTAGTTTACTGAGATAGGGAGGGTTATAGGGACTGGAGGCGGCTACAGAGATAGAGAGGGTTGTACGTACTTGAGGTGGTTACAGAGATAGGGAGGTTTATCGGGGCAGGAGGCGGTTACAGAGATGGGGAGGGTTGTAAATGCTGGAGGAGGTTACAGAGATAGGGAGGGTTGTAGGTGTTGGAGGAGGTTACAGAGATAGGGAGGGTAGCAGGTGCTGGAGGAGGTTACAGAGATAGTGTGGGTTGTAGGGACTGGAGGAGGTTACAGAGATAGGGAGGGTTGTTGGTACTGGAGCAGGTTACAGAGATAGGGAGGGTTGTAGGGTCTGGAGGAGGTTACAGAGATAGGGAGGGTTTTAGGGGCTGGAGGAGGTTACAGAGATAGGGAGGGTTGTGGGGCTGGAGGAGGTTACAGAGATATGGAGCGTTGTAGGGACTTGAGGAGGTTACACAGATAGGGAGGGTTGTAGGGGCTGGAGGAGATTACAGAGATAGGGAGTGTTATCGGGGCTGGAGGAGGTTACAGAGATAGGGAGGGTTGTAAGGGCTGGAGGAGGTTACAGAGATAGGGAAGGTTATCAGGGCTGGTGGAGCTTTCAGAGATAGGGAGGGTTGTAGGGACTGGAGGAGGTTACAGACATAAGGGAGGGTTGTAGGGGCTGGAGGATGTTAAAGAGATAGGGAGGGTTGTCGGGGCTGGAGGAGTTTACAGAGATAGGGAGGGTTGTTGGGACTGGAGGAGGTTAAAGAGATAGGGAGGGTTTTCGGTTGCTGGAGGATGTTACAGAGATAGGGAGGGTTTTCGGTTGCTGGAGGAGGTTACAGATTTAGGGAGGGTTGTAGGGGGCTGAAGGATGTTGCAGAGATAGGGAGGGTTGTAGTGGCTGGAGGAGGTTACAGAGATATGGAGGGTTGTAGTGGCAGGAGGAGGTTACAGAGATAGGGAGTGTTGTAGTGGCTGGAGGAGGTTACCGAGATAGGGAGGGTTGTAGTGTCTGGAGGAGGTAACAGAGAAAGGGAGGGGTGTAGGGGCTGGAGGAGGTTACAGAGATAGGGAGGGGTGTAGGGGCTGGAGGAGGTTACAGATTTTGGGAGAGTTATAGGGACCGGAGTAGTTTACTGAGATAGGGAGGGTTATAGGGACTGGAGGCAGCTATATAGATAGGGAGGGCTGTAGGTACTTGAGGCTGTTACAGAGATATGGAGGGTTATCGGGGCAGGAGGAGGTTACAGAGATAGGGAGGGTTGTAGGGACTGGAGGAGGTTACAGAGATATGGAGGGTTGTAGGGGCTGGAGGAGGTTTCAGAGATAGGGAGGGTTGTAGGAACTGGAGGAGGTTACAGAGATAAGTAGGGGTGTAGGTGCAGGAGGAGGTTGCAGAGATATGGAGGGTTGTAGGGACTGGAGGAGGTTACAGAGATAGGGAGTGTTGTACGGGCTGGAGGAGGTTACAGAGATAGGGAGGATTGTAGGGTGCTGGAGGAGGTTACAGAGATAGCGAGGGTTGTCGGGTGCTGCAGGAGGTTACAGAGATAGGGAGGTTTGTTGGTGCTGGAGGAGGTTACAGAGATAGGGAGGTTTGTCGGGTGCTGTAGGAGGTTACAGAGATAGGGAGGTTTGTAGGGGCTGGAGGATGTTACAGAGATAGGGAGAGTTTTCGGGGCTGGAGGAGGTTACGGATATAGGGAGGGTTGTAGGGACTGGAGGAGGTTAAAGAGATAGGGAGGGTTGTAGGGACTGGAGGAGCTTACTGAGATAGGGAGGGTTGTAGTGGCAGGCGGATGTCACAGAGATAGGGTGTGTTGTAGTGTCTGGAGAGGTTACAGAGAAAGGGAGGGGTCTATGGGCTGGAGGAGGTTACAGAGATAGGGAGGATTGTTGGGGCTGGAGGAGGTTACAGATATTGGGAGATTTATAGGGACTGGAGTAGTTTACTGAGATAGGGAGGGTTCTAGGGACTGGAGGCGGCTACAGAGATAGAGAGGTTTGTAGGGGCTGGAGGAGGTTACAGACACAGGGAGGGGTGTAGATGCAGGAGGAGGTTGCAGAGATATGTATGGTTGTCGGGTGCTGGAGGAGGTTACAGAGATAGGGAGGGTTGTAGTGACTGGAGGTGGTTAAAGAGATAGGGAGTGTTGTAGGGGCTGGAGGAGGTTACAGAGATGGGGGGGTTGTAGGTGCATGATTAGGTTGCAGAGATAGGTAGGGTTGTAGGGGCTGGAGGATGTTACAGAGATAGGGAGGGTTGCCGTGTGTTGGAGGAGGTTACAGAGAAAGGGAGGGTTGTTGGTGATGGAGGAGGTTACAGAGATAGGGAGGGTTGTAGGGACTGGAGGAGGTTAAAGAGATAGGGAGTGTTGTAGGGGCTGGAGGAGGGTACAGAGATAGGGAGGGTTCTAGGGACTGGAGGAGGTTAAAGAGATAGGGAGTGTTGTCGGGGCTGGAGGAGGTTACAGAGATAGGGAGGGTTGTAGGGGACAGGATGGAGGTTACAGAGATATGGAGGGTTGTAGTGGCAGGGGTAGTTACAGATATAGGGAAGGCTGTAGTGCTGGAGGAGGTTACAGAGATATGGAGGGTTGTGTGGGGGCTGGCGGAGGTTACAGAGATAGGGAGGGTTGTAGTGGCTGGAGGAGTTTACCGAGATAGGAGGGTTGTAGTGTCTGGAGGAGGTTACAGCGATAGGGAGGGGTGTAGGGGCGGACCTGTTTACAGAGATAGGGAGGGTTGTAGTGCGTGGAGGAGGTTTACATAGATATGGAGGGTTGTAGTGGCAGGCGGAGGTTACAGAGATAGGGACTGTTGTAGTGGCTGGAGGAGTTTACCGAGATAGGGAGGGTTGTAGTGTCTGGAGGAGGTTACAGAGAAAGGGAGGGGTGTAGGGGCTGGAGGAGGTTACAGAGATAGGGAGGATTGTTGGGGCTGGAGGAGATTACAGATATTGGGAGAGTTATAGGGGCTGGAGTAATTTACTGAGATAGGGAGGGTTATAGGGACTGAAGGCGGCTACAGAGATGGGGAGGGTTGTAGGTACTTGAGGAGTTTACAGAGATAGGGAGGGTTATCGGGGCAGGAGGAGGTTACAGAGATGGGGAGGGTTGTTAGGGCTGGAGGAGGTTACAGAGATAGGGAGAGTTGTCAGGAGTTGAGGATGTTACAGAGATAGGGAGGGTTCGAGGGGCTGTAGGAGGTTACAGAGATAGGGACGGTTGTAGGGACTGGAGGAGGTTACAGAGATAGGGAGGGTTGTGGGGCTGGAGGAGATTACAGAGATTGGGAGGGGTTTAGGGTCTGGAGGATGTTACAGAGATAGGGAGGGCTGTAGGGACTTGAGGAGGTTACAGAGATCGGGAGGGTTGTAAGGGCTGGAGGAGCTTTCAGAGTTAGGGAAGGTTATCAGGGCTGGTGGAGCTTACAGAGATAGGGAGGGTTGTAGGGGCTGGAGGAGGTTACAGAGATAGGTAGGGTTTTAGGGGCAGGAGGAGGTTACAGACACAGGGAGGGGTGTTGGGGCTGGAGGAGGTTACAGATATTGGGAGAGTTATAGTGACCAGAGTAGTTTACTGAGATAGGGAGGGTTATAGGGACTGGAGGCGGCTACAGAGATAGAGAGGGTTGTACGTACTTGACGTGGTTACAGAGATAGGGAGGTTTATCGGGGCAGGAGGCGGTTACAGAGATGGGGAGGGTTGTAAGTGCTGGAGGAGGTTACAGAGATAGGGAGGGTTGTAGGGGCTGGAGGAGGTTACAGAGATGGGGAGGGTTGTAAGTGCTGGAGGAGGTTACAGAGATAGGGAGGGTAGCAGGTGCTGGAGGAGGTTACAGAGATAGTGAGGGTTGTTGGGACTGGAGGAGGTTACAGAGATAGGGAGGGTTGTTGGGACTGGAGCAGGTTACAGAGATAGGGAGGGTTGTAGGGTCTGGAGGAGGTTACAGAGATAGGAGGGTTTTAGGGGCTGGAGGAGGTTACAGAGATAGGGAGGGTTGTGGGGCAGGAGGAGGTTACAGAGATGGGGAGGGTTGTAAGTGCTGGAGGAGGTTACAGAGACAGGGAGGGTTGTAGGTGTTGGAGGAGGTTACAGAGATAGGGAGGGTAGCAGGTGCTGGAGGAGGTTACAGAGATAGTGAGGGTTGTAGGGACTGGAGGAGGTTACAGAGATAGGGAGGGTTGTTGGGACTGGAGCAGGTTACAGAGATAGGGAGGGTTGTAGGGTCTGGAGGAGGTTACAGAGATAGGGAGGGTTTTAGGGGCTGGAGGAGGTTACAGAGATAGGGAGGGTTGAAGGGGCTGGAGGAGTTTACAGAGATAGGGAGTGTTGTAGGGGCTGGAGGAGGTTACAGAGATATGGAGTGTTGTAGGGAATGGAGGAGGTTACAGAGATAGGGAGGGTTGTAGGGTCTGGAGGTGGTTACAGAGATTGGGAGTGTTGGAGGTCCTGGAGGAGGTTACAGAGATAAGGAGGGGAGTAGGTGCAGGAGGAGGGTGCAGAGATAGGGAGGGTTGTAGGGCCTGGAGGAGGTTACAGAGATAGCTAGGGTTGTCAGGTGCTGGAGGAGCCTACAGAGATAGGGAGGGTTGTAGGGGACTGGAGGAGGTTAGAGAGATAGGGAGGGTTGTATGGGGCTGGAGGAGGTTACAGAGATAGGGAGGTCTGTAGGGTGCTGTAGGTGTTTACAGAGATAGGGAGGGTTTGTAGGGACAGGAGGTGCTATATAGATAGGGAGGGTTGTAGGGGCTGGAGATGTTACAGAGATAGGGTGGTTTGTTCGGGGCTGGAGGAGGTTACAGAGATAGGGAGGGTTCTTGGGCTGCAGGAGGTTACAGAGATAGGGTGGGTTGTAGGGGCTGGAGGAGGTTGCAGAGATATGGAGGGTTTTAGTGGACAGGCGGAGGTTACAGAGATAGGGAGTGTTGTAAGGGGCTGAAGGAGGTTAAGAGATATGGAGGGTTGTAGGGACTGGAGGAGGTTACAGAGATAGGGAGTGTTGTACGGGCTGGAGGAGGTTACAGAGATAGGGAGGATTGTCGGGTGCTGGAGGAGGTTACAGAGATAGCGAGGGTTGTACGGGCTGGAGGAGGTTACAGAGATAGGGAGGTTTGTCGGGTGCTGTAGGAGGTTACAGAGATAGGGAGGTTTGTAGGGGCTGGAGGATGTTACAGAGATAGGGAGAGTTTTCGGGGCTGGAGGAGGTTACAGATATAGGGAGGGTTGTAGGGACTGGAGGAGGTTAAAGAGATAGGGAGGGTTGTAGGGACTGGAGCAGGTTACTGAGATAGGGAGGGTTGTAGTGGCAGGCGGATGTCACAGAGATAGGGTGTGTTGTAGTGTCTGGAGAGGTTACAGAGAAAGGGAGGGGTCTATGGGCTGGAGGAGGTTACAGAGATAGGGAGGATTGTTGGGGCTGGAGGAGGTTACAGATATTGGGAGATTTATAGGGACTGGAGTAGTTTACTGAGATAGGGAGGGTTCTAGGGACTGGAGGCGGCTACAGAGATAGAGAGGTTTGTAGGGACCAGAGTAGTTTACTGAGATAGGGAGGGTTATAGGGACTGGAGGCGGCTACAGAGATAGGGAGGGTTGTACGTACTTGAGGTGGTTACAGAGATAGGGAGGGTTGTTGGGACTGGAGCAGGTTACAGAGATAGGGAGGGTTGTAGGGTCTGGAGGAGGTTACAGAGATAGGGAGGGTTGTAGGTGTTGGAGGAGGTTACAGAGATAGGGAGGGTTCTTGGGGCTGCAGGAGGTTACAGAGATAGGGAGGGTTGTAGGGGCTGGAGGAAGTTGCAGAGATATGGAGGGTTTTAGTGGCAGGCGGAGGTTACAGAGCTAGGGAGTGTTGTATGGGGCTGAAGGAGGTTAAAGAGATATGGAGGGTTGTAGTGGCAGGCGGACGTTACAGAGATAGGGAGGGTTGTAGGGGCTGGAGGAGGTTATAGAGATAGGGAGGGTTGTAGGGACTGGAGGAGGTTAGAGAGATACGGTGGGTTGTATGGGGCTGGAGGAGGATTCAGAGATAGGGAGGTTTGTCGGGTGCTGTAGGAGGTTACAGAGATAGGGAGGGTTGTAAGGACTGGAGGTGGTTAAAGAGATAGGGAGGGTTGTAGGGACTGGAGTAGGTTACAGAGATAGGGAGGGTTGTTGGGGCTGGAGGAGGTTACAGAGATAGGGAGGGTTGTTGGGGCTGGAGGAGGTTACAGAGATAGGGAGGGTTGTTGGGGCTGCAGGAGGTTACAGAGATAGGGAGTGTTGTAGGGGCTGGAGGAGGTTGCAGAGATAGGGAGGGTTGTTGTGGCTGGAGGAGTTTACCGAGATAGGGAGTGTTGTAATGTCTGGAGGACGTTACAGAGAAAGGGAGGGGTGTAGGGGCTGGAGGAGGTTACAGAGATAGGGAGGATTGTTGGGGCTGGAGGAGGTTACAGATATTGGGAGAGTTATAGTGACCAGAGTAGTTTACTGAGATAGGGAGGGTTATAGGGACTGGAGGCGGCTACAGAGATAGAGAGGGTTGTACGTACTTGACGTGGTTACAGAGATAGGGAGGTTTATCGGGGCAGGAGGCGGTTACAGAGATGGGGAGGGTTGTAAGTGCTGGAGGAGGTTACAGAGATAGGGAGGGTTGTAGGGGCTGGAGGAGGTTACAGAGATAGGGAGGGTAGCAGGTGCTGGAGGAGGTTACAGAGATAGTGAGGGTTGTTGGGACTGGAGGAGGTTACAGAGATAGGGAGGTTTGTTGGGACTGGAGCAGGTTAAAGAGATAGGGAGGGTTGTAGGGTCTGGAGGAGGTTACAGAGATAGGGAGGGTTTTAGGGGCTGGAGGAGGTTACAGAGATAGGGAGGGTTGTGGGGCTGGAGGAGGTTACAGAGATATGGAGCGTTGTAGGGACTTGAGGAGGTTACACAGATAGGGAGGGTTGTAGGGGCTGGAGGAGATTACAGAGATAGGGAGTGTTATCGGGGCTGGAGGAGGTTACAGAGATAGGGAGGGTTGTAAGGGCTGGAGGAGGTTACAGAGATAGGGAAGGTTATCAGGGCTGGTGGAGCTTTCAGAGATAGGGAGGGTTGTAGGGACTGGAGGAGGTTACAGACATAAGGGAGGGTTGTAGGGCCTGGAGGATGTTACAGAGATAGGGAGGGTTGTCGGGGCTGGAAGAGGTTACAGAGATTGGGAGGGTTGTTGGGACTGGAGGAGGTTAAAGAGATAGGGAGGGTTTTCGGTTGCTGAAGGAGGTTACAGATTTAGGGAGGGTTGTAGGGGGCTGAAGGATGTTGCAGAGATAGGGAGGGTTGTAGGGGCTGGAGGAGGTTACAGAGATAGGGAGGGTTGTAGGGGCTGGAGGAGGTTACAGAGATAGGGAGGGTTGTAGGGGCTGGAGGAGGTTACAGAGATAGGGAGGGTTGTAGGGGCTGGAGGAGGTTACAGAGATAGGGAGGGTTGTAGGGGCTGGAGGAGGTTACAGAGATAGGGAGGGTTGTAGGGGCTGGAGGAGGTTACAGAGATAGGGAGGGTTGTAGGGGCTGGAGGAGGTTACAGAGATAGGGAGGGTTGTAGGGCTGGAGGAGGTTACAGAGATAGGGAGGGTTGTAGGGGCTGGAGGAGGTTACAGAGATAGGGAGGGTTGTAGGGGCTGGAGGAGGTTACAGAGATAGGGAGGGTTGTAGGGGCTGGAGGAGGTTACAGAGATAGGGAGGGTTGTAGGGGCTGGAGGAGGTTACAGAGATAGGGAGGGTTGTAGGGGCTGGAGGAGGTTACAGAGATAGGGAGGGTTGTAGGGGCTGGAGGAGGTTACAGAGATAGGGAGGGTTGTAGGGGCTGGAGGAGGTTACAGAGATAGGGAGGGTTGTAGGGGCTGGAGGAGGTTACAGAGATAGGGAGGGTTGTAGGGCTGGAGGAGGTTACAGAGATAGGGAGGGTTGTAGGGGCTGGAGGAGGTTACAGAGATAGGGAGGGTTGTAGGGGCTGGAGGAGGTTACAGAGATAGGGAGGGTTGTAGGGGCTGGAGGAGGTTACAGAGATAGGGAGGGTTGTAGGGGCTGGAGGAGGTTACAGAGATAGGGAGGGTTGTAGGGGCTGGAGGAGGTTACAGAGATAGGGAGGGTTGTAGGGGCTGGAGGAGGTTACAGAGATAGGGAGGGTTGTAGGGGCTGGAGGAGGTTACAGAGATAGGGAGGGTTGTAGGGGCTGGAGGAGGTTACAGAGATAGGGAGGGTTGTAGGGGCTGGAGGAGGTTACAGAGATAGGGAGGGTTGTAGGGGCTGGAGGAGGTTACAGAGATAGGGAGGGTTGTAGGGGCTGGAGGAGGTTACAGAGATAGGGAGGGTTGTAGGGGCTGGAGGAGGTTACAGAGATAGGGAGGGTTGTAGGGGCTGGAGGAGGTTACAGAGATAGGGAGGGTTGTAGGGGCTGGAGGAGGTTACAGAGATAGGGAGGGTTGTAGGGGCTGGAGGAGGTTACAGAGATAGGGAGGGTTGTAGGGGCTGGAGGAGGTTACAGAGATAGGGAGGGTTGTAGGGGCTGGAGGAGGTTACAGAGATAGGGAGGGTTGTAGGGGCTGGAGGAGGTTACAGAGATAGGGAGGGTTGTAGGGGCTGGAGGAGGTTACAGAGATAGGGAGGGTTGTAGGGGCTGGAGGAGGTTACAGAGATAGGGAGGGTTGTAGGGGCTGGAGGAGGTTACAGAGATAGGGAGGGTTGTAGGGGCTGGAGGAGGTTACAGAGATAGGGAGGGTTGTAGGGGCTGGAGGAGGTTACAGAGATAGGGAGGGTTGTAGGGGCTGGAGGAGGTTACAGAGATAGGGAGGGTTGTAGGGGCTGGAGGAGGTTACAGAGATAGGGAGGGTTGTAGGGGCTGGAGGAGGTTACAGAGATAGGGAGGGTTGTAGGGGCTGGAGGAGGTTACAGAGATAGGGAGGGTTGTAGGGGCTGGAGGAGGTTACAGAGATAGGGAGGGTTGTAGGGGCTGGAGGAGGTTACAGAGATAGGGAGGGTTGTAGGGCTGGAGGAGGTTACAGAGATAGGGAGGGTTGTAGGGGCTGGAGGAGGTTACAGAGATAGGGAGGGTTGTAGGGGCTGGAGGAGGTTACAGAGATAGGGAGGGTTGTAGGGGCTGGAGGAGGTTACAGAGATAGGGAGGGTTGTAGGGGCTGGAGGAGGTTACAGAGATAGGGAGGGTTGTAGGGGCTGGAGGAGGTTACAGAGATAGGGAGGGTTGTAGGGGCTGGAGGAGGTTACAGAGATAGGGAGGGTTGTAGGGGCTGGAGGAGGTTACAGAGATAGGGAGGGTTGTAGGGCTGGAGGAGGTTACAGAGATAGGGAGGGTTGTAGGGGCTGGAGGAGGTTACAGAGATAGGGAGGGTTGTAGGGGCTGGAGGAGGTTACAGAGATAGGGAGGGTTGTAGGGGCTGGAGGAGGTTACAGAGATAGGGAGGGTTGTAGGGGCTGGAGGAGGTTACAGAGATAGGGAGGGTTGTAGGGGCTGGAGGAGGTTACAGAGATAGGGAGGGTTGTAGGGGCTGGAGGAGGTTACAGAGATAGGGAGGGTTGTAGGGGCTGGAGGAGGTTACAGAGATAGGGAGGGTTGTAGGGGCTGGAGGAGGTTACAGAGATAGGGAGGGTTGTAGGGGCTGGAGGAGGTTACAGAGATAGGGAGGGTTGTAGGGGCTGGAGGAGGTTACAGAGATAGGGAGGGTTGTAGGGGCTGGAGGAGGTTACAGAGATAGGGAGGGTTGTAGGGGCTGGAGGAGGTTACAGAGATAGGGAGGGTTGTAGGGGCTGGAGGAGGTTACAGAGATAGGGAGGGTTGTAGGGGCTGGAGGAGGTTACAGAGATAGGGAGGGTTGTAGGGGCTGGAGGAGGTTACAGAGATAGGGAGGGTTGTAGGGGCTGGAGGAGGTTACAGAGATAGGGAGGGTTGTAGGGGCTGGAGGAGGTTACAGAGATAGGGAGGGTTGTAGGGGCTGGAGGAGGTTACAGAGATAGGGAGGGTTGTAGGGGCTGGAGGAGGTTACAGAGATAGGGAGGGTTGTAGGGGCTGGAGGAGGTTACAGAGATAGGGAGGGTTGTAGGGGCTGGAGGAGGTTACAGAGATAGGGAGGGTTGTAGGGGCTGGAGGAGGTTACAGAGATAGGGAGGGTTGTAGGGGCTGGAGGAGGTTACAGAGATAGGGAGGGTTGTAGGGGCTGGAGGAGGTTACAGAGATAGGGAGGGTTGTAGGGGCTGGAGGAGGTTACAGAGATAGGGAGGGTTGTAGGGGCTGGAGGAGGTTACAGAGATAGGGAGGGTTGTAGGGGCTGGAGGAGGTTACAGAGATAGGGAGGGTTGTAGGGGCTGGAGGAGGTTACAGAGATAGGGAGGGTTGTAGGGGCTGGAGGAGGTTACAGAGATAGGGAGGGTTGTAGGGGCTGGAGGAGGTTACAGAGATAGGGAGGGTTGTAGGGGCTGGAGGAGGTTACAGAGATAGGGAGGGTTGTAGGGGCTGGAGGAGGTTACAGAGATAGGGAGGGTTGTAGGGGCTGGAGGAGGTTACAGAGATAGGGAGGGTTGTAGGGGCTGGAGGAGGTTACAGAGATAGGGAGGGTTGTAGGGCTGGAGGAGGTTACAGAGATAGGGAGGGTTGTAGGGGCTGGAGGAGGTTACAGAGATAGGGAGGGTTGTAGGGCTGGAGGAGGTTACAGAGATAGGGAGGGTTGTAGGGGCTGGAGGAGGTTACAGAGATAGGGAGGGTTGTAGGGGCTGGAGGAGGTTACAGAGATAGGGAGGGTTGTAGGGGCTGGAGGAGGTTACAGAGATAGGGAGGGTTGTAGGGGCTGGAGGAGGTTACAGAGATAGGGAGGGTTGTAGGGGCTGGAGGAGGTTACAGAGATAGGGAGGGTTGTAGGGGCTGGAGGAGGTTACAGAGATAGGGAGGGTTGTAGGGGCTGGAGGAGGTTACAGAGATAGGGAGGGTTGTAGGGGCTGGAGGAGGTTACAGAGATAGGGAGGGTGTAGGGGCTGGAGGAGGTTACAGAGATAGGGAGGGTTGTAGGGGCTGGAGGAGGTTACAGAGATAGGGAGGGTTGTAGGGGCTGGAGGAGGTTACAGAGATAGGGAGGGTTGTAGGGGCTGGAGGAGGTTACAGAGATAGGGAGGGTTGTAGGGGCTGGAGGAGGTTACAGAGATAGGGAGGGTTGTAGGGCTGGAGGAGGTTACAGAGATAGGGAGGGTTGTAGGGCTGGAGGAGGTTACAGAGATAGGGAGGGTTGTAGGGGCTGGAGGAGGTTACAGAGATAGGGAGGGTTGTAGGGGCTGGAGGAGGTTACAGAGATAGGGAGGGTTGTAGGGGCTGGAGGAGGTTACAGAGATAGGGAGGGTTGTAGGGGCTGGAGGAGGTTACAGAGATAGGGAGGGTTGTAGGGGCTGGAGGAGGTTACAGAGATAGGGAGGGTTGTAGGGGCTGGAGGAGGTTACAGAGATAGGGAGGGTTGTAGGGCTGGAGGAGGTTACAGAGATAGGGAGGGTTGTAGGGGCTGGAGGAGGTTACAGAGATAGGGAGGGTTGTAGGGGCTGGAGGAGGTTACAGAGATAGGGAGGGTTGTAGGGGCTGGAGGAGGTTACAGAGATAGGGAGGGTTGTAGGGGCTGGAGGAGGTTACAGAGATAGGGAGGGTTGTAGGGGCTGGAGGAGGTTACAGAGATAGGGAGGGTTGTAGGGGCTGGAGGAGGTTACAGAGATAGGGAGGGTTGTAGGGGCTGGAGGAGGTTACAGAGATAGGGAGGGTTGTAGGGGCTGGAGGAGGTTACAGAGATAGGGAGGGTTGTAGGGGCTGGAGGAGGTTACAGAGATAGGGAGGGTTGTAGGGGCTGGAGGAGGTTACAGAGATAGGGAGGGTTGTAGGGGCTGGAGGAGGTTACAGAGATAGGGAGGGTTGTAGGGGCTGGAGGAGGTTACAGAGATAGGGAGGGTTGTAGGGGCTGGAGGAGGTTACAGAGATAGGGAGGGTTGTAGGGGCTGGAGGAGGTTACAGAGATAGGGAGGGTTGTAGGGGCTGGAGGAGGTTACAGAGATAGGGAGGGTTGTAGGGGCTGGAGGAGGTTACAGAGATAGGGAGGGTTGTGGGGGCTGGAGGAGGTTACAGAGATAGGGAGGGTTGTAGGGGCTGGAGGAGGTTACAGAGATAGGGAGGGTTGTAGGGGCTGGAGGAGGTTACAGAGATAGGGAGGGTTGTAGGGCTGGAGGAGGTTACAGAGATAGGGAGGGTTGTAGGGACTGGAGGAGGTTAAAGAGATAGGGAGTGTTGTAGGGGCTGGAGGAGGGTACAGAGATAGGGAGGGTTCTAGGGACTGGAGGAGGTTAAAGAGATAGGGAGTGTTGTCGGGGCTGGAGGAGGTTACAGAGATAGGGAGGGTTGTTGGGACTGGAGGAGGTTAAAGAGATAGGGAGGGTTGTAGGGGCTGGAGAGGTTACAGAGATAGGGAGGGTTGTCGGTTGCTGAGGAGGTTACAGAGATAGGGAGGGTTGTTGGGACTGGAGGAGGTTAAAGAGATAGGGAGGGTTGTAGGGGCTGGAGGAGGTTACGGAGATATGGACTGTTGTAGGGGGCTGAAGGAGGTTGCAGAGATAAGGAGGGTTGTAGGGGCTGGAGGAGGTTACAGAGATAGGGAGGTTTGTAGGGGCTGGAGGAGGTTACACTGATAGGGAGGGTTGTAGTGGCTGGAGGAAGTTACAGAGATAGGGAGGTTTGTAGGGGCTGGAGGAGGTTACAGAGATAGGGAGGTTTGTAGGGGCTGGAGGAGGTTACACTGATAGGGAGGGTTGTAGTGGCTGGAGGAGGTTACAGAGATAGGGAGGGTTTTAGGGGCTGGAGGAGGTTACAGAGATAGGGAGGTTTGTAGGGGCTGGAGGAGGTTACAGAGTTAGGGAGGGTTGTAGAGGTTGGAGGAGGTTACTGAGCTAGGGAGGGTTGTAGGTACTGGAGTCGGCTACAGAGATAGGGAGGGTTGTAGGTACTTGAGGAGGTAACAGAGATAGGGAGAGTTTCCCCGGCTGCATGAGTTTACTGAGATAAGGAATGTTGTAATGACTGGAGGAGGTTACAGAGATAGGGAGGCATGTGGGTGATGGAGAACTTTACAGAGATAGGGAAGGTTGTAGGGGCTTGAGGACGTTACGGAGATAGGGAGGTTTTTAAGGGATGGAGGTGCTTACAGAGATTGGGAGGGTTGTAGGTGCTGGAGGAGGTTACAGAGATAGGGAGGGTTGCCGTGTGCTGGAGGCGGTTACAGTGATTGGGAGGGTTGTAGGTGCTGGAGCAGGTTACAGAGATAGGGAGGGGTGTAGGGGTTGTAGGAGGTTACAGAGATAGGGAGGGTTGTAGGGACTGGAGGAGGTTGCAGAGATAGGGAGGGTTGTCGGTTGCTGGAGGAGGATACAGAGAAAGGGAGGGTTGTAGGCGGCTGAAGGAGGTTACAGAGATATGGAGGGTTGTAGTGGCTGTAGGAGTTTACCAAGATAGGGAGGGTTGTAGTGTCAGGAGGAGGTTACAGAGAAAGGGAGGGGTGTAGGGGCTGGAGGAGGTTACAGAGATAGGGAGGATTGTTGGGGCTGGAGGAGGTTACAGATATTGGGAGAGTTATAGGGACTGGAGTGGTTTACTGAGATAGGGAGGGTTATAGGGTCTGGAGGAGGCTGCAGAGATAGGGAGGGTTGTAGGTACTTGAGGAGGTTACAGAGATAGGGATGGTTATCGGGGCAGGAGGAGGTTACAGAGATAGGGAGGGGTGTAGGGGCTGGAGGCGGTTACAGAGATAGGGAGGGTTGTCGGGACTTGAGGAGGTTACAGAGATAGGGAGGGTTATCGGGGCAGGAGGAGGTTACAGAGATAGGGAGGGTTGTCGGGAATTGAGGAGGTTACAGAGACAGCGAGGGTTCTAGGGGCTGTAGGAGGTTACAGAGCTAGGTAGGGTTATCAGGGCTGGTGGAGCTTACAGAGATAGGGGCGGTTGTTGGGACTGGAGGAGGTTACAGAGATAGGGAGGATTGTAGGTGCTGTAGGAGGTTTCAGAGATAGGAACTGTTTTAGGGGCTGGAGGAGGTTACAGACACAGGGAGGGGTGTAGAAGCAGGAGGAGGTTGCAGAGATATGTAAGGTTGTCGGGTGCTGGAGGAGGTTACAGATATAGGGAGGGTTGTAGGGACTGGAGGTGGTTAAAGAGATAGGGAAGTTTGTATGGGCTGGAGGAGGTTACAGATATAGGGAGGGTTATAGAGACTGGAGGAGGTTACAGAGATAGGGAGGGTTGTAGGGACTGGAGGAGGTTGCAGAAATAGGTAGGATTGTCGGGTGCTTGAGGAGGTTACAGAGATAGGGAGTGTTGTATGGACTGGAGGAGGTAAAAGAGATAGGGATTGTTGTATGGGCTGGAGGAGTTTACAGAGATAGGGAAGGATGTTGGGGCAGGAGGAGGTTCCAGAGATAGGGAGGGCTGTCGGTTGCTGATGGAGGTTACAGAGATAGGGAGGGTTGTAGGGGGCTGGAGGATGTTACAGAGATAGGGAGGGTTGTAGGGGCTGGAGGAGGTTACAGAGATATGGAGGGTTGTAGGGGGCTGAAGGAGGTTACAGAGATAGGGAGGGTTGTAGGGGCTGGAGGAGGTTACAGAGAATGGGAGGGTTGTAGTGGCTGGAGGAGGTTACAGAGATAGGGAGGGTTGTAGGGACTGGAGGAGTTTACAGAAATAGGGAGGGTTGTTGTTTGCTGGAGGAGGATACAGAGATAGGGAGGGTTGTAGGGGGCTGAATGAGGCTACAGAGATAGGGAGAGTTGTAGGGGCTGGAGGAGGTTACATAGATAGGGAGGGTTTTAGGGGCTGGAGGAGGTTACAGAGATAGGGAGGGTTTTAGGGGCTGGAGGAGGTTACAGACCCGGGGGGGGTGTAGATGCAGGAGGATGTTGCAGAGATATGTATGGTTGTCGGGTGCTGGAGGAGGTTACAGAGATAAGAAGTGTTGTAGGGACTGGAGGTGGTTAAAGAGATAGGGAGTGTTGTAGTGACTGGAGGAGGTTAAAGAGATAGGGAGGGTTGTAGTGACTGGAGGCGGTTACAGAGATAGGGATGGTTGTAGTGACTGGAGGAGGTTACAACGTTAGGGAGGGTTGTAGGGGCTGGAGGAGGTTACAGGGATATGGAGTGTTAAATTGGCTGGAGGAGGTTACTGAGATAGGGAGAGTTCTAGGGGCTGGAGGAGGTTACAGAGATATGGAGGGTTGTAGGGGCTGGAGGAGGTTACGGAGATATGGAGGGTTGTAGGGGCTGGAGGAGGTTACAGAGATAGGGAGGGTGGTAGGGTCTGGAGGTTTTACAGAGATTGGGAGGGTTGTACGGGCTGGAGGAGGTTACAGAGATAAGGAGGGGTGTAGGTGCAGGAGGAGGCTGCAGAGATAGGGAGGGTTGTACGGGCTGGTTGGAGATTACAGAGGTAGGGAGGGTTGTCGGGTGCTGGAGGAGGTTACAGAGATAGGGAGGGTTGTACGGGTTGGAGGATGTTACAGAGATAGGGAGGGTTGTAGGGACTGGAAGCGGTTAAAGAGATAGGGAGGGTTGTAGTGGCTGGAGGAGGTTACTGAGATAGGGAGGGTTGTAGGTACTGGAGGAGGTTACAGAGATAGGGAGTGTTGTAGGTACTTGAGGAGGTTACAGAGCTAGGGAGTGTTTCCCCGGCTGCATGAGTTTACAGAGATAGGGAGGCATGTGGGGGATGGAGAAGGTTACAGAGATAGGGAAGGTTGTAGGGGCTTGAGGAGGTTACCGAGATAGAGAGGGTTTTAGGGGATGGAGGTGGTTACAGAGATTGGGAGGGTTGTAGGTGCTGGAGGAGGTTACAGAGATAGGGAGGTGTGTAGGTGCAGGAGGAGGTTGCAGAGATAGGGAGGGTTGTCGGGTGATGGAGGAGGTTACAGAGATAGGTAGGGTTGTCGGGTGCTGGAGGATGTTACAGAGATAGGGAGGGTTGTAGGGGCTGGAGGATGTTACAGAGATAGGGAGGGTTGTAGGTGCTCGAGTAGGTTACAGAGATAGGGAGGGTTGTCGGGTGCTGTAGGAGGTTACAGAGATAGGGAGGGTTGTAGGGACTGGAGGAGTTTACAGAAATAGGGAGGGTTGTCGTTTGCTGGAGGAGGATACAGAGATAGGGAGGGTTGTAGGGGGCTGAATGAGGTTACAGAGATAGGGAGAGTTGTTGTGGCTGGTGAAGTTTACAGAGATAGGGAGGTTTGTATGGGCTGGTGGAGGTTACAGTGATAGGTAGGGTTTTAGGGTCAGGAGGAGGTTACAGACACAGGGAGGGGTGTAGATGCAGGAGGATGTTGCAGAGATATGTATGGTTGTCGGGTGCTGGAGGAGGTTACAGAGATAAGAAGTGTTGTAGGGACTGGAGGTGGTTAAAGAGATAGGGAGGTTTGTAGGAGCTGGAGGAGGTTACAGAGATAGGGATGGTTGTAGTGAATGGAGGAGGTTTCAACGTTAGGGAGGATTGTAGGGGCTGGAGGAGGTTACAGAGATATGGAGTGTTAAAGTGGCTGGAGGAGGTTACTGAGATAGGGAGAGTTCTAGGGGCTGGAAGAGGTTACGGAGATATGGAGGGTTGTCGGGACTGGAGGAGGTTGCAGAAATAGGTAGGGTTGTCGGGTGCTTGAGGAGGTTACAGAGATAGGGAGTGTTGTAGGGACTGGAGGAGATTACAGAGATAGGGAGGGTTGTAGTGACTGGAGGAGGTTACAGAGATAGGGATGGTTGTAGTGACTGGAGGAGGTTACAACGTTAGGGAGGGTTGTAGGGGCTGGAGGAGTTTACAGAGATATGGAGTGTTAAAGTGGCTGGAGGAGGTTACTGAGATATGGAGTGTTAAAGTGGCTGGAGGAGGTTACTGAGATAGGGAGAGTTCTAGGGGCTGGAGGAGGTTACGGAGATATGGAGGGTTGTAGGGGCTGGAGGAGGTTACAGAGATAGGGAGGGTGGTAGGGTCTAGAGGTGTTACAGAGATTGGGAGGGTTGTAGGGGCTGGAGGAGGTTACAGAGATAAGGAGGGGTGTAGGTGCAGGAGGAGGCTGCAGAGATAGGGAGGATTGTACGGGCTGGAGGAGGTTACAGAGGTAGGGAGGGTTGTCGGGTGCTGGAGGAGGTTACAGAGATAGGGAGGGTTGTACGGGTTGGAGGATGTTACAGAGATGGGAGGCTTGCCGTGTGCTGGAGGATGTTACAGAGATAGGGAGGGTTGTAGGGGCTGGAGGAGATTACAGAGATAGGGAGGTTTGTCGGGTGCTGTAGGAGGTTACAGCGATAGGGAGGTTTGTAGGGGCTGGAGGATGTTACAGAGATAGGGCGAGTTGTCGGGGCTGGAGGAGTTACAGAGATAGGGAGGGTTGTAGTGGCTGGAGTAGTTTTCCGAGATAGGGAGGGTTGTAGTGTCAGGAGGAGGTTACAGAGAAAGGGAGGGGTGTAGGGGCTGGAGGAGGTTACAGAGATAGGGAGGTTTGTAGGGGCTGGAGGAGGTTACAGAGATAGGGAGGGTTTTTGGGGCTGGAGGAGGTTACAGAGATAGGGAGGGTTTTTGGGGCTGGAGGAGGTTACAGACACAGGGTGCGGTGTAGATGCAGGAGGATATTGCAGAGATATGTATGGTTGTCGGGTGCTGGAGGAGGTTACAGAGATAGGGAGGTTTTTAGGAGCTGGAGGAGGTTACAGATATAGGGATGGTTCTAGGGTCTGGAGGAGGTTACAGAGATAGGGAGGGTTTTAGGGACTGGAGGAGGTTGCAGAAATAGGTAGGGTTGTTGGGTGCTTGAGGAGGTTACAGAGATAGGGAGTGTTGTAGGGACTGGAGGAGTTTAAAGAGATAGGGAGTGTTGTATGGGCTGGAGGAGTTTACAGAGATAGGGAAGGTTGTAGGGGCAGGAGGAGGTTACAGAGATAGGGAGGGTTGTCGGTTGCTGGAGGAGGTTACAGAGATAGGGAAGTTTGTAGGGGGCTGAAGGAGGTTGCAGAGATAGGGAGGGATGTAGTGGCTGGAGGAGGTTACAGAGATATGGAGTGTTGTAGGGGGCTGAAGGAGGTTACAGAGATAGGGAGGGTTGTAGTGGCTGGAGGAGGTTACTGAGATAGGGAGGGTTGTAGGTACTTGAGGAGGTTACAGAGCTAGGGAGAGTTTCCCGGGCTGCATGAGTTTACAGAGATAGGGAGGCATGTGGGGGATGGAGAAGGTTACAGAGATAGGGAAGGTTGTAGGGGCTTGAGGAGGTTACGGAGATAGTGAGGGTTTGAGGGGATGGAGGTGGTTACAGAGATTGGGAGCGTTGTAGGTGCTGGAGGAGGTTACAGAGATAGGGAGGGGTGTAGGTGCAGGAGGAGGTTGCAGAGATAGGGAGGGTTGTCGGGTGCTGTAGGAGGTTACAGAGATAGGGAGCGTTGTCGGCTGCTGTAGGAGGTTACAGAGATAGGGAAGGTTGTAGGGACTGGAGGAGGTTACAGAAATAGGGAGGGTTGTCGGTTGCTGGAGGAGGATACAGAGATAGGGAGGGTTGTAGGGGGCTGAAGGAGTTTACAGAGATAGGGAGGGTTGTAGGGACTTGAGGAGGTTACAGAGATAGGGAGGGTTCTAGGGGCTGTAGGAGGTTACAGAGATAGGTAGGGTTATCAGGGCTGGTGGAGCTTACAGAGATAGGGAGGGTTGTAGGGACTGGAGGAGTTTACAGAGATAGGGAGGGTTTTAGGGGCTGGAGGAGGTTACAGAGATAGGGAGGGTTGTAGGGGCTGGAGGAGGTTACAAGATAGGGAGGTTTGTAGATGCAGGAGGAGGTTGCAGAGATATGTAAGGTTGTCGGGTGCTGGAGGAGGTTTCAGGGATAGGAATGGTTTTAGGGACTGGAGGAGGTTAAAGATATATGGAGGGTTGTAGTGATTGGAGGAGGTTACAGAGATAGGGATGGTTGTAGCGACTGGAGGAGGTTACAGAGTTAGGGAGGGTTGTAGGGGCTGGAGGAGTTTACAGAGATATGGAGGGTTGTAGGTGCTGGAGGAGGTTATAGAGACAGGGAGGTTTGTAGGGACTGGAGGAGGTTACTCAGATAGGGAGGGTTGTAGGGGCTGGAAGAGGTTACAGAGATAGGGAGGTTTGTAGGGGCTGGAGGAGTTTACAGAGATAGGGAGGGTTGTATGGTCTGGAGGTGTTACCGAGATTGGGAGGGTTGTAGGGGCTGGAGGAGGTTACAGAGATAGGGAGGGTTGTAGGTACGTGAGGAGGTTGCAGAGATAGGGAGAGTTTCTCTGGCTGCATGAGTTTACAGAGAAAGGGAGGGTTGTAACGACTGGAGGAGGTTACAGAGATAGGGAGGCATGTGGGGGATGGAGAAGGTTACAGAGATAGGGAAGGTTGTAGGGGCTTGAGGACGTTACGGAGATAGGGAGGGTTTTAGGGGATGGAGGTGGTTACAGAGATTGGGAGGGTTGTAGCTGCTGGAGGAGTTTACAGAGATAGGGAGGGTTGTAGGGGCTGGAGGATGTTACAGAGATAGGGAGGGTTGCCGGGTGCTGTAGGAGGTTACAGAGATAGGGCGGGTTGTAGGGACTGGAGGAGGTTACAGAGCTAGGGAGGGTTGTCGGGTGCTGTAGGAGGTTACAGAGATAGGGAGGGTTGTAGGGACTGGAGGAGGTTACAGAGATAGGGAGGGTTGTCGGTTGGTGGAGGAGGATACAGAGATAGGGAGGGTTGTAGGGGGCTGAAGGAGGTTACAGAGATAGGGAGGGTTGTAGTGGCTGGAGGAGGTTACAGAGGTAGGGAGAGTTGTAGTGGCTGGAGGAGGTTACAGAGATAGGGAGGGTTGTAGTGGCTGGAGGAGGTTACAGAGGTAGGGAGAGTTGTAGTGGCTGGAGGAGGTTACAGAGATAGGGAGCTTTGTAGTGGCTGGAGGAGGTTACAGAGATATGGAGGGTTGTAGTGGCAGGCGGAAGTTACAGATTTAGGGAGGGTTGTAGTGGCTGGAGGAGTTTACCGAGATAGGGAGGGTTGTAGTGTCAGGAGGAGGTTACAGAGATAGGGAGGGGTGTAAGGGCTGGAGGAGGTTACAGAGATAGGGAGGATTGTTGGGGCTGGAGGCGGTTACAGATATTGGGAGAGTTATAGGGACTGGAGTAGTTTACTGAGATAGGGAGGGTTATAGGGACTGGAGGAGGCTGCAGAGATAGGGAGGGTTGTAGGTACTTGAGGAGGTTACAGAGATATGAAGGGTTATCCGGGCAGGTGGAGGTTACAGAGATAGGGAGGATTGTAAGTGCTGGAGGAGGTTACAGATATAGGGAGTGTTGTCGGGACTTGAGGAGGTTACAGAGATAGGGAGGGTTCTAGGGGCTGTAGGAGTTTACAGAGATAGGTAGGGTTATCAGGGCTGGTGGAGGTTACAGTGATAGCGAGGTTTGTAGGGGCAGGAGGAGGTTTCAGAGATAGGGAGGGTTATCAGGGCTGGAGGAGGTTTTAGAGATAGGGAGGATTGTAGGGACTTAAGGAGGTTACAGAGATAGGGAGGGATCTAGGGGCTGTAGGAGATTACAGAGATAGGTAGGGTTATCAGGGCTGGTGGAGCTTTCAGAGTTAGGGAGGTTTGTAGGGACTGGAGGAGTTTACAGAGATAGGGAGGGTTTTAGTTGCTGGAGGAGGTTACAGAGATAGGGAGGGTTGTAGGGACTGGAGGAGGTTACAGAGATAGGGAGGTGTGTGGATGCAGGAGGAGGTTGCAGAGATATGTAAGGTTGTCGTGTGCTGGAGGAGGTTACAGAGATAGGGAGGATTGTACGGACTGGAGGAGGTTGCAGAAATAAAGTAGGATTGTCGGGTGTTGGAGGAGTTTTCAGAGATAGGGATGGTTGTAGGGATTGGAGGAGGTTAAATATATATGGAGTGTTGTAGGGATTGGAGGAGGTTGCAGAGATAGGGATGGTTGTAGCGACTGGAGGAGGTTACAGAGTTAGGGAGGGTTGTAGGGGCTGGAGGAGTTTACAGAGATATGGAGGGTTGTAGGGGCTGGAGGAGGTTACAGAGACGGGGAGGGTTGTCGGAACTGGAGGAGGTTACTGAGATAGGGTGGGTTGTAGGGGCTGGAGGAGTTTACAGAGATAGGGAGGGTTGTAGGGGCTGGAGGAGTTTACAGAGATAGGGAGGGTTGTAGGGGCTGGAGGAGGTTACAGAGATAGGGAGGGTTGTAGGTGCTGGAAGAGGTTACAGATATAAGGAGGTGTGTGGGTGCAGGAGGAGGTTGCAGAGATAGGGCGGGTTGCACGGGCTGGAGGAGGTTACAGAGATAGGAAGGGTTGCCGTGTGCTGGAGGAGGTTACAGAGATAGGGAGGTTGTTGGTGCTGGACGAGGTTACAGAGATAGGGAGGTTGTCGGGTGCTGTAGGAGGTTACAGAGATAGGGAGGGTTGTAGGGACTGGAGGAGGTTACAGAGATAGGGAGTGTTGTAGGGGCTGGAGGAGCTTACAGAGATAGGGAGAGTTGTCGGTTGCTGGAGGAGGTTACAGAAATAGGGATGGTTGTAGGGGGCTCAATGAGGTTACAGAGATATGGAGGGTTGTAATGGCTGGAGGAGTTTACCGAGATAGGGATGGTAATAGTGTCTGGAGGAGGTTACAGAGGAAGGGAGGGGTCTAAGGGATGGAGGAGGTTACAGAGATATGAAGGGTTGTTGGGGCTGGAGGAGGTTACAGATATTGGGAGGGTTATATGGCCTGGAGGAGGTTACTGAGATAGGGAGGGTTGTAGGTACTGGAGGAGGTTGCAGAGATAGGGAGGGTTATCAGGGCTGGAGGAGGTTACAGAGATAAGGAGGATTGTATGGGCTTGAGGAGTTTACAGAGATAGGGAGGGTTCTAGGGGCTGTAGGAGGTTACAGAGATAGGTAGGGTTATCAGGGCTTGTGGAGTTTACAGTGATAGGGAGGGTTGTAGGGACTGGAGTAGTTTACAGAGATAGGGAGGGTTTTAGGGGCTGGAGGAGTTTACAGAGATAGGGAGGGGTGTAGGGGCTGGAGGAGGTTACACAGATAGGGAGGGTTGTAGGGGCTGGAGGAGGTTACAGAGATAGGGAGGTGTGTAGATGCTGGAGGAGGTTGCAGAGATAGGGAGGGTTGTACGGGCTGGAGGAGGTTACAGAATTAGGGAGGGTTATAGGGACTGGAGGAGGTTACAGAGATAGGGAGGATTGTAGGGACTGGAGGAGGTTGCAGAAATAGGTAGGGTTGTCGGGTGTGGGAGGTCGTTTCAGAGATAGGGATGGTTGTCGGGACTGGAGGAGGTTGCAGAAATAAAGTAGGATTGTCGGGTGTTGGAGGAGTTTTCAGAGATAGGGATGGTTGTAGGGATTGGAGGAGGTTAAATATATATGGAGTGTTGTAGGGATTGGAGGAGGTTGCAGAGATAGGGATGGTTGTAGCGACTGGAGGAGGTTACAGAGTTAGGGAGGATTGTAGGGGCTGGAGGAGTTTACAGAGATAGGGAGGGTTTTAGGGGCTGGAGGAGGTTACAGAGATAGGGAGGGTTGTAGGGGCTGGAGGCGGTTACAGAGATAGGGAGGGTTTTAGGGGCTGGAGGAGGTTACAGAGATAGGGAGGGTTGTAGGGGCTGGAGGAGGTTACAGAGATAGGGAGGTGTGTAGATGCTGGAGGAGGTTGCAGAGATACGGAGGGTTGTACGGGCTGGAGGAGGTTACAGAATTAGGGAGGGTTATAGGGACTGGAGGATGTTACAGAGATAGGGAGGATTGTAGGGACTGGAGGAGGTTGCAGAAATAGGTAGGGTTGTCGGGTGTTGGAGGACGTTTCAGAGATAGGGATGGTTGTAGGGACTGGAGGAGGTTAAAGATATATGGAGGGTTGTAGGGATTGGAGGAGGTTACAGAGATAGGGATGGTTGTAGCGACTGGAGGAGGTTACAGAGTTAGGGAGGGTTGTAGGGGCTGGAGGAGCTTACAGAGATATGGAGGGTTGTAGGGGCTGGAGGAGGTCAAAGATATAGGTAGTGTTGTAGGGATTGGAGGAGGTTACAGAGATAGGGATTGTTGTAGGGGCTGGAGGAGGTTACAGAGATAGGGAGGGTTGTAGGGGCTGGAGGAGGTTACAGAGATATGGAGGGTTGTAGGTGCTGGAGGAGGTTACAGAGATATGGAGGGTTGTAGGGGCTGGAGGTGTTAACGAGATTGGGAGGGTTGTAGGTCCTGGAGGAGGTTACAGATATAAGGAGGTGTGTGGGTGCTGGAGGAGGTTGCAGAGATAGGGAGGGTTGTCGGGTGCTGGAGGAGGTTACAGAGATTGGGAGGGTTGTACGGGCTGGAGGATGTTACAGAGATAGGGAGGGTTGTACGGGCTGGAGGATGTTACAGAGATAGGGAGGGCTGCCGTGTGCTGGAGGAGGTTACAGAGATAGGGAGGGTTGTTGGTGCTGGATGAGGTTACAGAGATAGGGAGGTTTGTCGGGTGCTGTAGGAGGTTACAGAGATAGGGAGGGTTGTAGGGACTGGAGGAGGTTAAAGAGATATGGAGGGTTGTATGGGCTGGCGGAGGTTACAGAGATAGGGAGGGTTGTATGGGCTGGAGGAGGTTACAGAGATCGGGAGATTTGTAGTGGCTGGAGGAGCTTACAGAGTTAGGGAGGGTTGTCGGTTGCTGGAGGAGGTTACAGAGATAGGGAGGGTTGTATGGGGCTGAAGGGGGTTACAGAGATAGGGAGGGTAGTAGGGGGCTCAATGAGGTTACAGAGATATGGAGGGTTGTAATGTCTGGAGGAGTTTACCGAGATAGGGATGGTAATATTGTCTGGAGGAGGTTACAGAGAAAGGGAGGGGTCTAAGGGCTGGAGGAGGTTACAGAGATATGGGGGGTTGTTGGGGCTGGAGGAGGTTACAGATATTGGGAAGCTTATATTGCCTGGAGGAGGTTACTGAGATAGGGAGGGTTGTAGGTACTGGAGGAGGTTGCAGAGATAAGGGAGGGTTATCAGGGCTGGAGGAGGTTACAGAGATAAGGAGGAATGTAGGGACTTGAGGAGGTTACAGAGATAGGGAGGGTTCTAGGGGCTGTAGGAGGTTACAGAGATAGGTAGGGTTATCAGGGCTGGTGGAGTTTACAGTGATAGGGAGGGTTGTAGGGACTGGAGTAGTTTACAGAGATAGGGAGGGGTTTAGGGGCTGGAGGAGGTTACAGAGATAGGGAGGGTTTAGGGGCTGGAGGAGTTTACAGAGATAGGGAGGTGTGTAGATGCTGGAGGAGGTTGCAGAGATAGGGAGGGTTGTACGGGCTGGAGGAGGTTACAGAATTAGGGAGGGTTATAGGGACTGGAGGAGGTTACAGAGATAGGGAGGATTGTAGGGACTGGAGGAGGTTGCAGAAATAGGTAGTGTTGTCGGGTGTTGGAGGACGTTTCAGAGATAGGGATGGTTGTAGGGACTGGAGGAGGTTAAAGATATAGGTAGTGTTGTAGGGATTGGAGGAGGTTACAGAGATAGGGGTTGTTGTAGGGGCTGGAGGAGGTTACAGAGATAGGGAGGTTTGTTGGAGATGGATGAATTTTCAGAGGTAGGAGTGTTGTAGGGACTGGAGGTGATTACAGAGATAGCCTGGTTTGTAGGGGCTGCTGGAGGTAACATTGATAGGGAGGGTTGTAGTGGCTGGAATTGGTTACAGAGAAAGGGATGGTTGTAGGGGCTGGAGGAGGTTACAGAGATAGGGAGGGTAACAGTTGCTGGACGAGGTTACAGAGATGGCGAGGCTTTTAGGGGCTGGAGGTGGTTACCAAGATAGGGAGGCGTGTGAGGGATGGAGAATGTTAGAGAGATAGGGAGGGTTGTAGGTTCTTGAGGAGGTTATAGAAATAGGGAGGGTTGTAGGGGATGGAGGAAGCTATAGAGTTAGGGATTGTTTTAGGGGCTGGAGGAGGTTACAGAGATAGGGTGGGTTGTAGGGACTTGAGGAGGTTATAGAGATAGGGTGGGTTGTAGGGACTTGAGGAGGTTACAGAGATAGGGAGGATTGTTAATACTGGAGGAGGTTACAGAGATAGGGAGGTGTTGTATGAACTTGAGGAGGTTACAGAGATAGGGAGGATTATCGTGGCTGGAAGCGGTTACAGAGATAGGGGGGGTTGTTGGGGCTGGAGGAGGTTACAGAGATAGGGAGGGTTGTAGGGACTTGAGGAGGTTACAGAGATACGGAGGGTTGTAAGGGCTGGAGGATGTTACAGAGATAGGGAGGGTTCTAGGGGCTGTAGGAGGTTACCGATATAGGGAGGGTTCTAGGGGCTCTAGGAGGTTACAGAGATAGGTAGGTTAATCAGGGCTGGTGGAGCTTTCAGAGATAGGGAGGTTTGTTGGGACTGGAAGAGGTTACAGAGATAAGTGAGGGTTGTATGGGCTGGAGCAGGTTACAGAGATAAGGGAGGGTTGTAGGGGGCTGGAGGAGATTACAGTGATAGGGAGGGTTGTAGGGGCTGGAGCAGGTTACAGAGATAGACCGTGTTGTAGGGACTGGAGGAGGTTACAGAGATAGGAAGGGTTGTAGGGTCTGGAGGAGGTTACAGAGATAGGGAGGGTTATCGGGGCTGGAGGAGGTTACAGAAATAGGGAGGATTGTAGGGGCTGGAGCAGGTTATAGAGATAGACAGTGTTGTAGGGACTGGAGGAGGTTACAGAGATAGGGAGGGTTGTAGGGTCTGGAGGAGGTTACAGAGATATGGAGGGTTGTAGGTGCTGGAGGAGGTTACAGAGATAGGGAAGGTTGTAGCGGCTGGAGCAGGTTACTGATATAGGGATGGTTGACATTTTGGTGTGATCAGCTTAAGAATGATTTTACGATGAAGACTTTTGTTGGACTGGGAGGGGGTGTCGGTGAGCGGGGTCGGTGGGTGACGGTTAGTGGCGGTGATAGTGTGACACTGGGGGTGAAGCAGCGTTTCGGGTGAGCTGGAGTTGACGGAGGGAGGGCCGAGAGGTTGGGCTGTCCCATCTGGTCTTCAGACAGTCACCAAGACGGGTTTCAATGGGTTGTGATGCGGGCTGGGAAAGCTCTGGGAAAGCTCTGAGACCTCATTACCTGCGGCTGACAACTGGAAATGTGGGAATAGGAGACTCTGCCCATCGATGGACGAGGCCTGTTAGGCCCCAGGACCATCGAGAGACCACGTGCTGTTGTCCAGCTGCTGTTTGAGCTTCGCTGGGACGATGCAGCAGAGCGAGGACAGAGAGGTCAGAGTCAGAGTGAAGAGATCAGGACCCCCGCCCTTGGGGTAGTCGCGTGTTGCGAGATTCGGTTCTCAATGTCTCCGACTTTTTCAGCGCTGAAGTAGGCCCCTCCGATTTGTGCTGCTGCGCACCAGCTTGCTCCCTCCCCTCGTCCCCTCATCCCCACCCCCCACCCCCCTTCCCCATCAGGCTGCCCCTTCTTCTCCTTTCCCCCTGGTGTTTGTACCCAGCTCGCCCGCTGCCGCCAACTCTCCGGGCAAGGAACGCTTCTCCCCCGGTTCCCCGATTGGTTTAACCGGCGAGGGTCTGACGTTGGCGGCCCTGATGTCTCTACGCCTTCGTCTTCTCTATTCTAGAACGATGAGCCTAGGCTCATTCAGATCCCACGCCCACCTCCCACCCCCCCCCCCCCAACCAGAGCCGCGGCGGCCATGTTGGGAGGGCGATGTGGGAGGAGGGGCGCACGTGACGATGGAGGGAGTGGAAGTCCCCGGGGATGGCGGGGGGGGGGTGGGGGGTGGGGAGGGTGGGGGTCCGGAGTAGGTAGGGGGCGATGGCGGGTGGGCCTGCACAAGCCTTTGGAAGGCTGAAGACCCCCCATCCCGACCCGTGTAGACAGCTGTTTGGGAGGTGAACAGTCTCCTCGGTTTACTCATGGGAGAAGCAGGAGGCTACGGAGTGGAATGGCTGGCTGAGTCCCAACTGGAATAGCGGCTCCGGTTCTGGGGTCCCTCTCACTTTCGGAAGGGCCCGGTGGTGGGGAGTTGGGGGGGTAGGGGTAGATTTACTGGAATATTCCAGGATTGAGGGGACTTCAGCCCACGCGGGGAGACCGGAGAAGCCGGGATCGTTCTCCTTCGGGCAGAGAAGGTTCGGGTGTGGGGGGGTGGTGGAGGTTTAATGGAGGGGTTCGGAATGGGGAAGGGTTTGGAGAGAGTAAATAAGGAGAAACTGTTCCCAGTGGCAGGAGGGTGGGTGACCAGAGGGGACGCAGATTGAAGAGAATCGGGGGAAAAGGACCAAGAGGGTGGGGGGGTGGGAATGAGGTTGAGGGGGATAGATTTTGACACAGCGAGTTGTTGGGATCTGGAATGAGCTGCCGGAAAGGGCCGGAGGGAGCAGATTCTACAGGGACTTTCCAAAGAGGGAGTTGGGGCAATAGTTGAAGGAGGTGGTGGGGGTGGGGTGGGGTGGGGGGGGGGGGTGGGGCTGAGTGGTAGGGGATTGTAGAAATAATTGGATGGTGGGGCCAGCACAGGCACGACGGGCCGAGTCGCTCCCTTGCATCCGATAGCATTCGATAAGGGTCTATTCTTGCAACACGGGGGCTGAGACATGGTTTTAGTCCTTCACCTCCCTCCGGGCAAAATGCTACATAAGCAAGAGGTGTCAGGTTGATGCAACCCCAGCAGCATTGGCAGGTTCGAACACGACTCCAGCCTGGGCCGAAGCCAGCATTCCTGCACATCAGCTGTTCGCAAACTGCTCGGATGACCGGTCTGTCTCCGTGCAGAATCCGGAGAGTGTGCCACCCATTGGGTGTGCCAGTCTATGCAAAGTGACAATCGCCTGTCAAGACGGCAACGTTCGCAGCCAGTATCCGGGTGCAAACCTAGCCTTTGGTGAATAACGTGCAGGTCCCTGGTGCATATCCCACTTGTGAGTATATGGACACATACCTTGTTCCAAGTTTCGATTACTGTTGGAACTCTAACCACCCTCCGCCCACCATCCCTGCCCCCCTCATCGACACCCTGGGCGTTCCTACCGGCATCAGATTGGAACGATCGCTTTGGAAGAGGCAAGAAAACATATTCCGGACATTGTGGCCATGCCCAGAGCCTGGGAAAGTCAAGAAGGCTGGAGATAACTGCTGGGAGAATGCAGTGGATCACACATAGGAGATAATTGAGAGAGCAATGCCAACGACAGAATATTAAGACAGTTATACATATGGTTCACTCTCCCCGCTCCCCCGCACTAAGGGAGCGCTGCTTTGTCAGATGGTCAGTACTGAGGGAGTGCCGCATTTTCAAAGGGTCAGAAGTGAAGGAGTGCCACACTGTTGGAGGGTCAGTACTGAGGGAGTGCTGTACTTTCAGAGGGTCAGTACTAAGGGAGTGCTGCACTGTCAGAGGGTCAGTACTGAGGGTCAGTACTGAGAGAGTGCTGCACTGTCAGAGGGTGAGTACTGAGGGAGTGCCGCACTGTCGGAGGGTCAGTACTGAGGGAGTGCTGCACTGTCGGAGGGTCAGTGCTGAGGGAGTGCTGCACTGTCGGAGGGTCAGTACTAAGGGAGTGCCGCACTGTCAGAGGGTCAGTACTGAGGGTCAGTACTGAGAGAGTGCTGCACTGTCAGAGGGTCAGTACTGAGGGTCAGTACTGAGAGAGTGCTGCACTGTCAGAGGGTCAGTACTGAGGGAGTGCCGCACTGTCAGAGGTTTAGTACTGAGGGAGCGCTGCACTGTCAGAGGGTCAGTACTGAGGGAGTGCAGCACTTTCAGAGGGTCAGTACTGAGGGAGTGCCGCATTTTCAGAGGGTCAGAAGTGAAGGAGTGCTGCACTGTCAGAGGGCCAGTACTGAGGGATTGCTGTACTTTCAGAGGGTCAGTACTGAGGGAGTGCTGCACCGTCGGAGGGTCAGTGCTGAGGGAGTGCCGCACTTTCAGAGGGTCAGTACTGAAGGATTTCTGACAATACCATAAAATCACACACACACACGCATAGACACCACCTCAGTGCCCCACCCATGAACACAGACACACACACACCTACGAAGAAACACAGGCAGACACACAAAAACACTCAGAAACACAGACACAGACTCACACCCACACACACACACACACGCACACACACAGGGACATAGACAAGCACTCACAAACACAGGCACACACACAAACGCTCACACAAATGTGCACCCATGAACACACACTCACACACAAACACAGGTACACGCAGAAAGACACAGCTATGAACATAGGCACGCGCATGTAGACACACACACGCACAGACACACACACACACAGATACAGACACACACAGACACACATAGACACACACACACAGTGACACGGACACACAGACACATAGACACACAGACACACACACACACACATGGACAGAGATACACACACATACAGACACACAGACAAGTACAGACACACACACGCGGACAGAGACACACACACAGACACACAGACACGTACAGACACACACACACACACGGACAGAGACACACACACACACACACAGACACACAGACAATTACAGACACACACACACACGGACAGAGACACACACACACACACACACGCACACAGACACACACGCAGAAATACACACACAGACACACAGACACCGAAGCCTTGCTGCATATCTCTCTCTACCCAAGTCGCAACCATTCTTCGACCCCCCCCCCCCCCGGAGCTCTCGCAACCTCTGCGCCTTTGAACACCGGTCAAATCCTACATATTCCTTTTTAACCCTTAACCCAAACAAACAATCCGTTCTTGTCTGTGCGCGCAACCCTGTCCGGATTCGTCGGCGCGCTGGCTGTAGAAGAGCGGGAAAGACGTCCAGCTGGGGGGCAGAGGTGGGGAACGCGGTGGGGGTAGGGGGGAGGGGGTGGGGGTGTTGGTGGTGGTTGCGGACTGGCGGGCGCTGGTAATACCTCAAGGGTGAGCTCCTCCCACTCGAACTGTTTCTGCGAGACCTTGTTGTCCTCGACGGGCTCATGGTAGTAGAGGCACAGGATGTCGAACTTCTTGAGCACGTGCTTGTAGTTCTTCGAGGAGAGGTGCAGGACACGGTCCACGCCGTCATATTCTGGGATGTCGATCCCTTCCTCCGCCCAGCCGAGGGCCAGAGTCACGGCGGCCAGAAGAAGCCAGAAGCACCTCATGTCGCCTCGGAGTCTCAGCGGCCGACGAAGTTGGGTGGGGGGGAGCGGGGGGGGGGGTGGGGTGGAGGGCGATGTCACGGGAGAGCGGGTGGAGCAGGGGGAAGAGAGAGCGGGAGCGAGAGAGAGAGAGAGAGAGAGAGAGAGAGAGGTCCGGAGGGGAGGTCTGAGTGGAAGTCAGCAGAAGAAGCCCCCGGCGTTTAAGGAGGGGAGATCTTCGAGTGGCAGGTCTGAGCTGCTGGGCTGGTGGTGGTGGAGTTGGCGGGGGGATGGTGGGGGGTGGTGGTTTGCTGGTCTCCCTGGCAAGAAGGAGGTGGAAGGTCCACAGAATGCCCGAGGAAAGAAGTCAGTCACTCCGGTGTGCCAGCGGTAAATGCCTCAGTCAGACGTCTGGTCCTGCCTTCAAGAAAGTGACTGGACAGGAGAAGGTTATCAACCCATATTAAGGAATACAAGACCAGGGCTCAGGCATCGCGGCTAAAAATAGAAGGGCATGAGGCAAGCAGGCAGTGGCCGCCGACAGAACTTGCTGTGCTTGCTGAACCCTGACCTAGAGCCCGTGGGCCCCTGGTGTGAGGCATCGTCAGCACCTCCCCGCCCCCCAAACCCCCACCCCCCCTCAGTCCAGCCTGTGCCCTCACGTTAGGTGGTGGGGGCGGGGGGGGTGGTCTGTAGGGTTGAGGGGCAGAACCAGGGGGGAAGAGCAGCCAGGCCAGGGGTGGGGAGGTGTTGGGTGGGGGGGGTGGGGTGGGAGCGGGGATTGAGGAGGGGCGGCGAATGGAGACACGGGCGGAGGAGGGAGCGCGTAACGGGTTAAAGGAGGAGAGGAGGGGAGGGGAGGGGTGGGTGAAGGGAAGGGACGCAGCCAGAAAGGAGTGGTCGGCTGATGGCTGAATATGTCGATCAATGAAGTGATGAACAAGAGAGAGATAGAGAGAGAGAGAGAGAGAGATAGAAAGAGAGAGGTGGAAAGAGAAATAGATAAAGATAGATAGATAGATAGATAGATAGATATAGATGGATAGATAGATAGATATAAATAGACAGACAGATAGATAGATAACTAAATAGATAGATAGATACTGATAGATAGATATAGGTGGATGTAGATGGATAGATAGATAGATAGATAGATATAGATGGATAGATATAGATGGATAGATAGATAGATAGAGATAGACAGACAGACAGATAGATAACTAGATATATAGATAGATATAGATGGATATATAGACAGATGGATCGATAGATAGACAAACTGATATAGATGGATAGATATAGATAGACAGACAGATAGATAGATAACTAGATAAATAGACAGATAGATAGATATAGATGGATAGATAGATATATAGATAGATATAGATGGATAGATATAGATGGATAGATAGATAGATAGAGATAGACAGACAGACAGATAGATAACTAGATAGATAGATAGATATAGATGGATATATAGATAGATGGATCGATAGATAGACAAACTGATATAGATGGATAGATATAGATAGACAGACAGATAGATAGATAACTAGATAAATAGATAGATAGATAGATATAGATGGATAGATAGATAGATATATAGATAGATAGATAGATAAATCGATAGGTAGATAGGTAGACAGATAGAGATGGATAGATAGATAGATAGATATATATAGATGGATAGATAGATAGATATAGATAGACAGACAGATAGATAGATAAATAGATATAGATGGATAGATAGATAGATATAGATAGACAGACAGATATAGATGGATAGATAGATATATAGATAGATATAGATGGATAGATAGATAGATAGATATAGATGGATAGATAGATAGATAGATAGATATAGATGGATAGATAGATAGTTAGATATATAGATCGATATAGATAGATAGATAGATAGATATAGATGGATAGGTAGATAGTTAGATATATAGATCGATATAGATAGATAGATAGATAGATAGATAGATAGATATAGATGGATAGATAGATAGATATAGATGGATAGATAGATAGACAGACAGAGATAGATAACTAGAAAGATAGATAGATATAGATGGATAGATAGATCGATAGATAGATATAGATGGATAGATAGACAGACAGATAGATAGATAGATAACTAGATAGATAGATGGAGATAGATAGAGATAAATAGTGATAGAAAGATAGATAGATGGAGAGAGAGAGATATAGCGATAAATAGAGATAGATAAGTAGATGGAGGTAGAAAGATAGATGGATAGAGATAGGTAGAAAGATAGAGAGATAGAAAGAGATAGAGAGATAGATAAATATAGCGAGATATAGATAGAGAGATAGATAAATATAGAGAGATATATAAATATAGAGAGATATAGATAGAGAGATAGATAGGGAGATAGATAGAGATACAAAGATATGTATATACAGAAAGAGAGAGAGATAGATAGAGACAAAATGATATACAGAGAGATAGATAGAGAGAGAGAGATAGAGAGAGATGGATGGAAATGGAGTGCAGGGAGAGAGGGAAATGATTGCAGGGTTCGAAGATTTCCTTTCAGACAGGGACAATTTGCTGGGATGGGCTGTGGATTGATTTCACCGAGATGTATTTTAAGTGATTGGGTTTTGAGTTCCGTTGATGCTGCTGTTTCAAAATGGATATCATGAGGTCCGAGATTAAGATGTCACATTACAGTGGGATGGGCATACAGACAGGAGAGTTCCTGTGTGTGTGTGTGAGAGAGAGAGAGAGAGAGAGGGAGAGAGACAGACAGAGAAAGAGAGACAGACAGAGAGAGGGAGAGAGACAGACAAAGAAAGACAGAGACAGAGAGAGAGGGAGAGAGACTGACAGAGAAAGAGAGAGAGAGAGAGAGAGAGAGAGACAGACAGACACAGAGAAAGAGAGAGAGATATAGAGAGAAAGAGAGAAAGATATAGAGAGAAAGAGAAAGGCAGAGAGAGAGACAGAGACAGAGAGAGAGAGACACAGAGAGAGACAGACCGACAGAGAGAGAGAGAGAGAGACAGAGAGACAGAGAGACAGAGACAGAGAGAGAGAGAGACACACAGAGAGAGACAGACTGACAGAGAGACAGAGAGAGACAGAGAGAGACAGAGAGAGAGAGACAGACAGACAGAGAGAGACAGACCGACAGAGAGAGAGACAGAGAGAGACACAGAGAGAGAGAGAGAGAGCGACAGAGAGAGAGAGACAGAGAGAGAGACAGAGAAAGACTGAAAGCGATGGAGAGAAAGAGCCAGACAGACAGAGAGAGGCAAAGAGAGAGCCAGACAGAGTCAGAGACAGAGAGTGAAAGAGAGACAGACAGAGAAACAGAGAGGGGCAAAGATCGATAGATAGATAGATAGATAGTTGGATGAAAGAGAGAGACAGATAGAGATAGAGAACGGGAAAGAGAAGGGAACAGAGAGAGAGGAGCAGAGTGAGAGAGGGAGAAAGAAAGAGAGACAGAGAGGGAAGCAGAGAGAGAGAGACAGAGAGAGAGGGTGGTAGGGGAAGAGAGAGAGAGACAAAGGCAGGAGGAGAGACAGAGAGAGACAGAAAGAGAGAGAGAGAGTGAGTGAGAGAGAAGAGAAAAGGGGTGAGACGGTGAAACAGAGGGAAAGAATGAAGGAGGAATGAAATGCCAACCGCCACTGCTTGCTGCAGACTCTTTCACACCTCCCAAGCAAAGAGCCAGATATGGACTTGAGACAAGGTTCATCACTGGGCTGTGTGTGTTGTGGGGGGGGGGGGGGGGGGGGGGGGGGGGGGTGGAAACGTGTTAGAGGGAGATGAGGAGAGGTCAGAACGACGCCAATCCTGCACTCAGGATTGTCGGAGAGGAGGGGAGGGGCGCAGGATAAGGGTGGGGGGGGGGGGGGCGGGGAGCGCGCTGGGGCGCCATGAAACTCTTCACCACTTCCATTCTGAGACCCATTTATCAGAGGATTGGCCGAGCGATGCAGAGCGAGGAGACAGAGTAATGTCAGTCAAGACAGGCCCAGAGGTGTCAGCCAAAACCAAGACTCCAAAAGTGATCCGAATCAATTATATATAGATGAGGAAAGATTAAATTACTGTGCGTAAACAATTCCATCTGGATACAGAGGCCACAAGAGGTCGTATGACTTTTCACCAACTACGCACATGCCAGGCACTTCGAAATAAATTGTGTAACCCATTCACTCCCACAGTCCACAATCCCAATGGACCCAAACCCCTTCCCGTTCACTCCCACAGTCCACAATCCCAATGGACCCAAACCCCTTCCCATTCACTCCCATTGACCACAATCCCAATGGACCCAAACCCCTTCCCATTCACTCCCACAGTCCACAATCCCAATGGACCCAAACCCCTTCCCATTCACTCCCATTGACCACAATCCCAATGGACCCAAACCCCTTCCCATTCACTCCCACTGTCCACAATCCCAATGGACCCAAACCCCTTCCCATTCACTCCCACTGTCCACAATCCCAAAGGACCCAAACCCCTTCCCATTCACTCCCACTGTCCACAATCCCAATGGACCCAAACTCCTTTCCATTCACTCCAACTGTCCAGAATCCCAATGAACCCAAACCCCTTCCCATTCACTCCCACTGTCCACAATCTCAATGGACCCAAACCCCTTCCCATTCACTCCCACTGTCCACAATCCCAATGGACCCAAACCCCTTCCCATTCACTCCCACAGTCCACAATCCCAATGGACCCAAACCCCTTCCCATTCACTCCCACAGTCCACAATCCCAAAGGACACCAACCCCTTCCCTTTCACTCCCACTGTCCACAATCCCAATGGACTCAAACCCATTCCCATTCACGCCCACTGTCCACAATCCCAATGGACCCAAACCCCTTCCCATTCACTCCCACTGTCCACAATCCCAAAGGACACCAACCCCTTCCCTTTCACTCCCACTGTCCACAATCCCAATGGACCCAAACCCCTTCCCATTCACTCCCACTGTCCACAATCCCAATGGAAACAAACCCCTTCCCGTTCACTCCCACTGACCACAATCCCAATGAAACCAAACCCCTTCCCATTCACTCCCAATGTCCACAATCCCAGTGGACCCAAAACCCTTTCCATTCACTCCCACTGTCCACAATCGCAATGGACCCAAACCCCTTCCCTTTCACTCCCACAGTCCACAATCCCAATGGACCCAAACCCCTTCTCATTCACTCCCACTGTCCACAATCCCAATGGACCCAAACCCCTTTCCATTCATTCCCACTGTCCACAATCCCAATGGACCCAAACTCCTTTCCATTCACTCCAACTGTCCAGAATCCCAATGAACCCAAACCCCTTCCCATTCACTCCCACTGTCCACAATCCCAATGGACCCAAACCCCTTCCCATTCACTCCCACTATCCACAATCCCAATGGACCCAAACTCCTTCCCAATCACTCCAACTGTCCAGAATCCCAATGGACCCAAACCCCTTCCCATTCACTCCCACTGTCCACAATCCCAATGGACCCAAACCCATTCCCATTCACTCCCACTGTCCAATAATTCCAATAGACCCAAACCACTTCCTGTTCACTCCCACTGACCACAATCCCAATAAAACCAAACCCCTTCCCATTCACTCCCATTGTCCACAATCCCAATGGACCCAAACCCCTTCCCATTCACTCCCATTGTCCACAATCCCAATGGACCCAAACCCCTTCTCATTCACTCCCACTGTCCACAATCCCATTGGACCCAAACCCCTTCCCATTCACTCCCACTGTCCACAATCCCAACGGACCGAAAGCCCTTCCCATTCACTCCCACTGTCCACAATCCCAATGGAAACAAACCCCTTCCCGTTCACTCCCACTGACCACAATCCCAATGAAACCAAACCCCTTCCCATTCACTCCCAATGTCCACAATCCCAGTGGACCCAAAACCCTTCCCATTCACTCCCACTGTCCACAATCCCAATGGACCCAAACCCCTTCCCTTTCACTCCCACAGTCCACAATCCCAATGGACCCAAACCCCTTCCCATTCACTCCCACTGTCCACAATCCCAATGGACCCAAACCCCTTTCCATTCATTCCCACTGTCCACAATCCCAATGGACCCAAACTCCTTTCCATTCACTCCAACTGTCCAGAATCCCAATGAACCCAAACCCCTTCCCATTCACTCCCACTGTCCACAATCCCAATGGACCCAAACCCCTTCCCATTCACTCCCACTATCCACAATCCCAATGGACCCAAACTCCTTCCCAATCACTCCAACTGTCCAGAATCCCAATGGACCCAAACCCCTTCCCATTCACTCCCACTGTCCACAATCCCAATGGACCCAAACCCATTCCCATTCACTCCCACTGTCCAATAATTCCAATAGACCCAAACCACTTCCTGTTCACTCCCACTGACCACAATCCCAATAAAACCAAACCCCTTCCCATTCACTCCCATTGTCCACAATCCCAATGGACCCAAACCCCTTCCCATTCATTCCCATTGTCCACAATCCCAATGGACCCAAACCCCTTCCCATTCATTCCCACTGTCCACAATCCCAATGGACCCAAACCCCTTCCCATTCACTCCCACTGTCCACAATCCCAATGGACCCAAACCTCTTCCCATTCACTCCCACTGTACACAATCCCAATGGCCCCAAAACCCTTCCCATTCATTCCCACTGTCCACAATCCCAATGGACACAAACCCTTTCCCATTCACTCCCACTGTCCACAATCCCAATGGACACAAACCCCTTCCCATTCACTCCCACTGTCCACAATCCCAATGGACCCAAACCCCTTCCCATTCACCCCACTGTCCACAATCCCAATGGACCCAAACCCCTTCCCATTCACTCCCACTGTCCACAATCCCAATGAA